>NC_061122.1:108081978-108154320 GCF_002878395.1 Capsicum annuum | reverse complement strand
CAAATAGAAATTGGAAGTTATCAAAATGGACTTTGTTGCCGGTCTTCCTCTGTCTGGGAATCAACATGATTTGATTTGGGTCATCATAGATAGGATGTATAAGTCCACCCACTTTTTTCCAGTATGAACTACCTTCTAGGAGAAGGATTATGCGAAGATATATCTTTAGGAGGTTGTGAAGCTGCACAGGGTATTTGTTTCAATTATTTCTGATCGCCGCACGAAGTTTACATCTCACATCTTGCAATCTCTTCAGAAAGGGTTGGGGACTAAGGTTAGTATGGGTACTGCTTTGTACCCATAGATTGATGGTCAAGCGGAGAGAACTATTCAAATATGGCGGATATGTTTTGGGATTGTGCGCTTGATTATGGTAGAATTTGGGTTTAGCATCTACTTTTGGTGGGTTTGCTTACAACAATAGATATCATTCTAGTATTGGTATAGCCTCTTTTGAGGCATTGTATAGTACGAGGTGTAGATTTCCTATTGGGTTCTTTGAGCTTGGTGAGGTGGATATGTTTTATCCCGACTTGATTTACCAGGCTACGGAGAAGGTGAAGGTGATTCAAGATAGGCTTAAGGCTGCCCAAAGTTGCCAGAAGTCCTATATGGATGTTAGGCATAGAGACTTAGAGTTTGAGGTTGGGGATAAGGTTTTTCTCAAAGTATCTCCTATGAAAGGAGTAATATGGTTTGAAAAAAGAGGAAGCTTAGTCCCCGGTATGTTGGTCCATATGAGTTTTTGCGGTTTGTTTGTAATGTAGCTTATAAGTTGGAGTTGCCTTCTAGCTTTAGTTCAGTTCATTCTGTATTTTATGTCTCCATGTTGAGAAAGTGTCTTGGTGATCTTTCTTTGATTGTGACTTTGGAGGGGTTGGGTATCTTGGACTCTCTATTTTATGAAGAGATCCCAATTGAGATCTTAAATAGGCAGGTTCGTCGGTTACGGGCCAAGGATGTGGCTTTGGTTAATGTTCTGCGGTAGAATAATAAGGTGGAAGAAGCTACCTGGGAAGTGGAGGAGGACATAAAGTCCAAGTATCCTCATCTATTTTTTTCTCTAAGGATTCATTTGGAAGGTGTGTTTCCTCAACACATCTTTATTTTTGGAGTCTGTTAAAGGAAAGATAATATATTTTCCTCTTTATTTTCAAACCTAGTAAAAGATAGGGGACATATTTGATAATGTAAATGACTTACGTATGTGGTTACCCCTACCTTATCCGTTATTTGGAGATGAATGTTCTTAGTGGGGGAGACTATAACACCCTAGGTTTTGACCCTTAGAAAATCTAAAAGAATTCTAGTATTTGGAGCCAATACATCTTATGGGAACGAGCTGTATGATGGGGTACGAATGGTATGGGCCTATCGTATGCTAACAAATGTTGGATAGGGGGAGGGATTTTTGTTACCCGAATGGATACGAATTAGGGATATGAGTTGTATTGGTGGGTACGGATCATTTGGTTCCTTAACTTAATCTTATAATTGGTTACTTAGGTTGGATCTAAGTACAAGTGGCTCACTGCGAGCCGTAAACTAGGGTACGAGTTGTACCATGGACTCGTATGGTGGATAGTGTCTAAATCTTCCTTGGGTTTAATTTGTCAGGGGTACCAATGAAGGCACAGATCGTATGCTTCGGATATGACTTGGTTGGATGATTCATATGCTGGATAGTATTGGATCCAAAGGTTGAGACTAGGATATTAGTGGAGGGTACCAACCGTATTAGAGGGTACGACTCGTGAGGGTCAGTCATACTCCTGTGATAGGATCTTATGCAACTTAAGTAGGGTATTCTAGATATTTCCCCACTTATCCTAATAAGGTCCCACAACTTAAACATACTTGGGAGGTTATTTACCCTATTATTCCATCCATTAATACCTAGAAGCTCTTCTAAAATATTGTATAATTCTCTCAAAAGGTTTTGGGCAAGGGAAGCTAGGGTTTCAACTAAAGGATTAATTTGGGGCTTGTCTTGGTGATTTCTTTCCATCATAATCTTGGTTTAAGGCATGTTGTCTTCCCTCATTGTTAATTCTAACTAGAAGCATGGTTTTTATGAATGTTTTCATGACTTCATTGATTGTATGATTTAGGTTTACAAATATGAATTAGGGTAAATGGTTGGTTTTTGTTTTTCAAGGTTTTAATTATGCTTCATGTCCATTAATGCTGGTTTTGGATAATTGGATTGCATGGGAATGGTTAAATGGTAATTGGAATTGGTTTTGGTTATATTATGCCCCAAATGTGTTTGATAAAATGCCTATAAGCATGTTTTCATTGCATTGACTACTTTTAATGAAACGCTTACTTGTTTTAAAACTTTGTAATGGAATTATGCTTGGTTTAAATGGCTTGGAAAGGTAAATGGCTAAAAATTTATGCTTGTGGGGTACATGGAATCCCCTAAGTGGTTTAAATGGTAAATGGAAGGGCACTTAGAAGTCCTCTTAAATCTATATATGGTTGTGTATGGATAGTATTTGAAAGTATGGTCGGTATGACGATACCATCACTAAATGCCTTTGGTTAATAAATGTTAAATGGATTGATTGGTTGTTTTGTAATGGTTTTAATTGGGCAATAATGGCAGGATGTGTAGCAAAGCCATGAAAGGTGGAGATCATGGGGGCTAAAACTAGAAATTCATATTTGCAAATATTAGGTTGGTTTTGGTGATCGTGTGCATGATGTCAAACTATATTTTAGGGGATGTACTAGTCATCCTGAGTTTTCTTCCCTGGTCGTGTGGCTACATGCACTGGGGCCCTTTCAGCAAGGGGAGCTGAACCCATATAGCCTGTGGGTGGATTAGGACGGCAAATCTACATAGCCAGGTAAAGGTTTTAAATGAATACTAAACCTGGTCCCCTTTCCCGGCATGTTTATATATATGTGTGTGTGTGTGTGTATGGTTGTGTACCTATGGATGGTTTTAATTGGCTTTATAAGTGTCATTATTTTATCCTTATCCTAAGATCATGCTATCATTCACCTACTAACCTGTCTACTAGCGAATGTATACCCACGCTATGTAAGAACTGGCCGTTCTACTACTCCTACTAGTGATTGACTTGGGGATTTGCATTTGGACTGAAGTGGTGAGCTTCCATCCTTTTAGAAGGCTCTATTTCATGATATAGATATTTCTAGAAACTTTGATTTTATTTTAGATATTGGTTTTAGCCCTGGTTGGGGGCATGTCCCAAGTGCATTTTTACTTCTCTTTAGTTAGATTCTTTGTGGTACTTCTATGGGTTGGAATGGGATGTATCAGTATTGGTGTCATCCTTGCCATTGAAATAATTTGGTGGAATGACATCATTGGACATAATTTCTCACTATTCCATCGTCTTTTTATTTGGGATTAATTATATTATGTTTTGGAACTTATTTAGTTATAGCCTTGTTTATGGCCTTTGGAATGGTTTGGAATAGTTTGGAGGTTCGTGTGGGATGGTTGGACTTAGTTGGGCTGGTAATGGTTGTGATCCTATCCTAGAGTCTTCATGTGAGCTATTACACTGTCTTGTTATATGCTCAAAATTCAGCCAACTCAGAGCAGGCGGCTGGAGATTAGGTTGGGTAACTGGGGTGGTCTCCGGTCCCGGTCCCGGTCGGACCTGGGACTCCTGTCCGACCATACCATTTGTACCCCAGCATACGGCTCATACCCATGAGTCGTATTGGATACAAAGACCAGAATTCCAGAAAATTTTCTATGGTCAAGAAATTAGGGTGTTTCAGTCTCCCCCATAAGGAATATTCATCCCTGAATGACGGACAAGGTTGGGGTATCCATACGCACGAGTCATTTGCATTATCAAATATATTCCCAACCTTTAATAATGTTTGAAAACAAAGAGGAAAGGATATTAATTTTTCCTTTAACAAACGCAGAAAATAAAGATATGTTGAAGACACATACCTTTTGCATGAATCCCAAGAGCAAAAAATAGATGCGGATACTTGGACATCACGTCCTTCTCCACTTCCCACATAGCTTCTTCCATCTTATGGCTCTTCTACAGAACCTTAATCGAAGCCACATCCTTTGTCTGCAACCGAAGAACCTACCTATCTAAGATCTCAATCGAGATTTCTTCATATGACAGAGAGTCCGAGATACCCAACCACTCTGAAGGCATAATCGAAGAAGGATCACAAACACACTTCCTCAACATGGATACATGAAATGCCGAATGAACTCAACTCAATCTAGAAGGTAAATCCAACTCGTAACCAACATTACCAACCCTCCGTAACTTCTCGGAAGGACCAATATATCGAGGACTGAGCTTCCCCTTCTTACCAAACCACACTTCTACCTTTACAGGATATACCTTGAGGAAAACCTTATCCCCAACCTCAAACTCCAAGTCTCTTCACCTAACATCCGCATAGGAATTTTGGAGACTTTTGATAGCCTTAAGCCTATACTGAATCACGTTCACCTTCTCCAAAGACTAGTAAACAAAGTTGGGACCAAACACATCCGCCTCCCCAAGATCAAACCAACCAATAATAGATATATACCTTCTACCATACGATGCCTCAAAAGGGTCCATAACAATACTAGGATGATATCTATTATTTTAAGAAAACTCTAACAAAGGGAGATGCTCAACCCAACTGCCACCATAATCGATCATACAAGCCCGAAGCATAATCTCTAATGTCTGAATAATTCTCTTAGCTAGCCCATCCGTCTGTGGATAAAAAATAAAACTCAGACTCACCTTAGTCCCCAACCTTTTCTTGAAAGACCACCATAAGTGAGACATAAACTGCATGTCACGATACAAAATAATTGAAACAGGTACCCCATTCAGCTTCACAATCTCCTTAAGATATAGCCTCGGATAATCCTTTGTCGAATAGGTAGTTCTCAGTGGCAAAAAGTGAGCAGACTTTGTCATCATATCCACGTTGAACTAAATTGAATCATATTGATTCTGAGATCAAGGAATACCGGTAATGAAGTCCATAATGGTTACCTCTTATTTCCATTCGGGAAAAGAAATCTCTTGATACAACCCACCAGGTCACATGTTGAAATACCCTGTAATTTTCCCAATTTAATTTAGCATTGCGAATGTCAAGTGTTGGCTGCAAGAGAGAATGATTTTCATACACATAGAATTTTTCTAAATTTAGACCCTCTAATGTGTAGGAAATCGAATTAGCTTTCGAACGATATAAGATTCTCCTTAATTCGATAACTGAATGAGAAGTTATAACAATTTTAAGTTACAATCACAAAACACCGTCATTTCGGTCACTAGCGCATCATGGAGACAACTTAAATGACAATTGTCAATTTCCAGTAAGACTTTGTGATTGTATTGCATCGCGGAGAGGTCAAAAATCCCATTTGTCAATTGTCAATAAGATTTCGTGATTCCACCGCGTCGTGGTAAGGTCCCACTTCACAATTGTCACTTTTCAGTGAGCCTCTGTGATAATATCTCATCACGGAGATGGCCAAAATGGCAATTCAGAAATGTACCGCGATAGTTCCACATCGAGGTGATTTTCTAGGTCTTAGTTGGCAGTTTCTAGTAGCCCACCCCGATAACGGCGCATCGCGCTGTAGGCCAATTTTGGGAATTTTCTCAGTCCAAGTAATATCTTAAAATGGGCTCTTTGGTCCTTTTCTCTATCCCTAAGTCATGAATGACAGATCATTTAACCTATCCTAAGCATATTATACCCACTTTACACCAAATTACTCTTAAACAAAACCCTAGATCTTTAAAGCTTACTCCCCAAGAAATCCAATTCCTCCACGAATTCTCCAAGGTAGTTCAAAATTAAGAATTCCAAACTTAAGAACTTCAAAAAATTCAACTTTAAAAGCATCAATAGGGATCCAAGATTCAAGCCTTAGCATCTAGTTCATCAATTGAGGTATGTGGGATTATGAACAAGGATAATCCTTTCATCCTTGTGCCCAAAACTTATTTTAATTCCAATTTTACTTAATTTTATATGATTTCCCAGGAAATACAAGTTAGGGTTTATACCCATTATTGTTATTTACAAGCTTAGGAGATTTCCAGTGATTTAGAAATTGAATTACATGATTATGTTCATATTTTCATGTATATTGCTGAAATTTCCAGATTTTGAATTAATTTATCAATGTTTACATTATCAAGCATCAACATTTTGATATTTTAACATGAGTTTGATGCATGCATCAGTAAGCCCTAATTAAAGATTGTTGCTTCCAGATTTTATTGTGTTATAAGCACCTTATGACTAGATTCCTTTGAGATTGTTGTTAAAGATTTGACCTTCCTTTTGGTCTTTGAACAGGTTTAGAATCCACTTTACAGATTCAGATTATAGATTTAGCTTTACAGATATACAGTGGATTTTCATTGTAAACCAATATATTATTTTAAAAGTGGTTTTCTATCAAAATGAGCATACAGATTTAATGGAAGTAGTATTTAGCATCGAGATGGGTATGTTACTACAGTTTCATACCCCAGAATTACATGCAAACATTGGATTTAGATTGTTCTCACTTTTACGTAGGAGATAGATATATGATCACTTAGATAGGTTATACTTTCCTGAAAGAGTAGGACTCCTCTCCCTAACGTGAGGATTCTTCCTTGGGGGGGAAGAACGTTGGACTCCATCAATGCTCGCATGGTTTATATCGGTTAGAAGAACCTCTCATGCAGAATAAGTTTTCAAATTTCTAAACCCCTAAGATAAAGTATTTTCTGTACAGCTTTAAAGTTCTTGAATTTAAAACAGAGCATTTAGAAAAGGACAGCTTTTAGAAACTAAGTGTTGTGACTCACAAGATTTATATTATATGCTTTACTATTCATGATTTATGATCTTCGGATTTCAGATTACTCAAGCCTATGTGAGTCATTTACGTTTTGCATTCATGATTTTATAACTTGTGATGCTATTGAAGTGCTGTTTGAATTATTGCATTCACCCCCATATGCTCAGTACATTCCCAAAGTACTGATCCACATATATGTCTATGTGCTACATTGTCTCATAATGTAGATTCAGGTTCTTAGTCTCAGTAGCGTGAGTGATTTTCAAACATCTCATCTACATCTCTGCAGTTGGTGAGTCCTTATAGTTTGGGGACTTAGCTATTCAGATTTCCAGTTTATTAGTAGATGATTCAGTATTTATTTCAGAAAGTTTGAGTCAACTGGGGCCTGTCCCAGTGGCTCTCTAGATTCATTCAGTAGAGGCTTGTCGAACTATTAGATTTAGTTTAAGATTTGATCTGCAGTATTCATATTTTTAGTATTTTCTTTATCAAACTAATGAGATTATTATTTTTAGATATACTCAGATAATTCAGATAGTTTTCCATATTTATTTTGATCTTATATTCATATTCCCCTATTTTGAGATTCAGATTTAGTAGAAGGCAGCCAGGGTTAGCTTAGGACTACTTGTAGTTCGAAGCACCGTATAGTATCCCAACAAATCATATTTCAGGGCTTTACAAACTTGGTATCAGAGACTAAGGTTTAGAGAGTCCAAGGGAGTTTGATAAGTCGTGTTACGAGTATTGATCATCGACGTGAAACACTCCACATCTATGAGCAAGAGGCTATAGAGAATTTTAGAAAATCATATCTTCTTTCATGATCTATCATATATTTAGTGTCTCTATCTACATCTAACCTATGCTTCCACGTGACAAAAAAGGCATCCTCATCGAGCTAATGCAACAAAACGATAGCCAACCACCTCAGCCCGTAAATCCTTTGAATGAGAATGTCACATATAGAGGTTTATGCTACCTTTCAGGAGCTAGCCGAAGCTGTCAAAACTAATGTTCAGGGCAACTATCAGGCTGCAGCCCAACTTCAGCAAAATGGGGACTTATCCACAGCCAGAATTTAAGATTTTACGAGGATGAACCGTCGAAGTTCTTTGGGTCGAAGGAAAGTGAGGACCCACAGTTTAATCTAGATAAGGTGAAGAAGATCAACTAGATTATTCATGTTTCTAAAGAGCAGAGTGCAGAGTTGGCATCCTATAGGCTGAAGGATGTTGCCTATGATTGGGTAGTGATGTGATAGAAAAGTAGAGGGGAGAATGCAGCTCCCATGTCATGGCAGGTATTTTAGTATATGTTTTTAAATATGTTCTTCCCACATGAGATAAGGAAAACCAAGATACAAGATTTTATAAACCTGAGGCAGGGCTTAATGACAATAAAAGAGTATTGCCTCAAGTTCAACCAGTTGTCTAAGTACGCCCCTGATCAGATGGATGACCCTAGGTCAAGCATGAGTAAGTTTGTAATCGGTGTGTTTGGGTCGGTAGTTAAGGAGTGTAGGATTGCTATTCTTATTGGGGACATAGATCTTTCTAGGTTGATGATTCATGCCCAATGTATAAAGGTAAAGAAGTTGAAGGGTAAAGAGAGGGGAAATAAGAAGGCTAGGACAGGGCAATTTGATTATGGTCAAAATAAGTCTGGAGAAGGAAATTGTTCACATTTTTAGAATCAGCCATCTATACCTACACCTTCTTTAGCCAGTGCTACCACACCCAGGAATAGACATGAGCAGTGGGGTAGGTCATCTATGTCCAGATCTCAAAATAGTGTAAGTGGAAAGCCCAATTATCCCTTATCTTCTAAGTATGGTTAGAATCATACGAGTGAATATTTGTGGAGTCAGAAAGGTTGTTATAGTTGTGGCCAGATGGGTCACAGAGTTAAAGAGTGGCCGCATGCTGGACTAAGAAATTGGGATATTCGTCCTCATGCTCAGGCTAATAGTGCATGATCCCTTTTAGGTCGCCCAGCCCCTCCTCAGGGTGATCATCTAGTATCGCTGGTGGTCAGTTACATAATAGGTTCTATGCTTTACTATCCCACTAGGACTAGAAAGATTTTCCAGATATTGTTAATGGCATGCTTTGTGTTTTTTATATTGATGTTTATATGTTGCTAGACCCTGTGTTGAGTTTCTCTTATATGACCGTATTAGTTGCAGTAAATTTTAAGGAAAGTTCTGAAAAGATCCCTAAGGCTTTCTTGGTTTGCAACCCTGTAGGTGAGTCAATTGTTGCCAAGCAGATTTACAAAAAATGTCCTATCACTGTCCTTCATAAAATTATGTTAGCAGACTTAATAGAGTTAGATATAATTGATTTTAATCTTATTCTTGATATGGATTGGCTCCATTCCCATTATGCATCCATAGATTGTCACACTAGAGTGGTAAAGTTTTAGTTTCCAGATGAGCCAGTCTTTGAATGGAATGGAAATTTAGTGTCTCCTAAAAGCCATTTCATATCTTCTCTTAAAGCCAGAAAGTTAATCTCCAAAGGGTGTATCTATCATCTTGTTCGAGTCAAAGACACTAAGTCAGAGACTCCAATAATTTAGTTAGTCAATGTCGCCAGTGAGTTTCCTGATATTTTTCCCAAGATTTGCCAGGGGTACCTCCCAATAGGGAAATAGAATTTTGTATTGACTTTCTCCTAGACAAAGGTTTCATAAGGCCTAGTGTTTCTCCATGGAGCGTTCCCATCCTATTCGTGTGAAATAAAGATGGTTCTTTGCGTATGTTCATTGACTATCGCCAGTTGAATAAAGTTACGGTCAAAAACAAATATCCTCTCTTAAGAATTGATGACTTATTTAATCAACTCCAAGGTGAAAGATATTTCTTAAAGATATATCTTAGATTCGGCTATTATCAACTTAAAGTAAGGGAATGTGATATTCCAAAGATTTCCTTTAGAACTCGTTATGAACATTTTGAGTTTCTAGTTATGTCTTTCAGGATAACCAATGCCCCAATAGCTTTCATGGACCAATGCCCCAATAGCTTTCATGGACTTTATGAACAGAGTATTCAAACAGTATTTGGACATATTTTTCGTAGTCTTTATCAATGATATACTCATTTACTCTCGTAGTAATGATGATCATGCAACCATCTTAGAATTATGTTGTAAACTCTTAGAGATCACCAATTGTTTGCCAAATTTAGCAAATGTGAATTTTGGCTGAGGTAAGCAGCTTTTCTTGGTCATATCATTTCCAGTACAAGTATTAGAGTTGATCCCCAAAAGATGAAAGCCATAAGAAATTGGCCTAGACCTATCTCTCCATTAGACATTAGGAGTTTCTTGGGTTTAGCTGGCTATTACAAATGTTTTGTTGAGGGTTTCTCATCTATTGCATCCCCTATGTCTAGATTGACCCAAATGAAATTTAAGTTGCTATGGTTAGATTCCCGCGAGAAGAGTTTTGAGGAGTTGAAGACTCGATTCACTGAAGCACCAGTGTTAGCATTACCTAATGGTACAGATGGTTTTGTAGTGTATTTTGATGCCTCTAGAGTTGGTTTGAGTTTTTTTCTAATGCAAAGAGGTAAGGTCATAGCCTATGCCTCTAGATAGCTTAAGTCTCATAAAAATAATTACCCAACCCATGATCTTGAATTAGTTGCTGTTGTGTTTGCTTTTAAAATCTGGAGACATTATTTCTATGGGGTGCATGTTGATTTGTTCACAGATCATAAAAGTTTACAGTATGTGTTTAACTAGAGAGAGTTGAATCTTCATCCGAGAAGGTGGTTAAATTGTTGAAAGATTATGAAATGAGTGTGTTGTACCATCCAGGCAAGGCCAATGTAGTGGCAGATACCCTTAGTAGATTATATATAGGCAGTATTGATCATGTGGAGAACGATGAGAAAGATTTAGATCGAGAAGTTCCTTGTTTAGCTATATTGGGCGTTAGGTTTGTTGATTTAGATGAATGGAATGTTTAGGTTCAGAGTAGTTCCAAATCTTCCCTAGTTTCAGAAGTTAAGGAGAAGCAAGACAAGGATTCTAGTTTGGTCAAACTGAAGGAGTTAGTTAAAGACCAAAAGGTAGAGATTTTCTCCCAAGGGGGAGATGGCGTGCTGATATACTAGAGTAGATTGTGTGTGCCATGTGTTGATGATTTTAGATAGCGTATTATGGCGAAAGTGCATGGTGCGCGTTATTCCATTCATCTAGGTGATTTGCGGGAAATCTATTGGTGGAGTGGTATAAAGAAAGATATAGTAGAGTTTGTACCAAAGTGTGCAACTTGTCAACAGGTTAAGGTAGAGCACCAAAGACCTAGTGGTACTTTCTAAGAGTTTGGTATCCCCAGTTGGAAGTGGGAATAGGTAAATATGAATTTTGTGAATGGTTTACCCATTCACCTCGTCAGAATGATTCAATTTGGTGATAGCAGATAGATTAACTAAGTCAGTGCATTTCTTTCCAGTTCATATGTCTTATACAACTGAAGACTATGCTAATCTGTATATCAGAGAGTTAGTCAAATTGCATGGAGTTCCTTTATCCATCATCTCAGATAGGGATACTCAGTTTACCTCTCTATTTTGGAGAGCTTTTCAAAAGGGTCTTGGTACCTAAGTCCATCTTAGTTCAACTTTCCACCCTCAGACAAATGGTCAAGCAGAGAGGACCATCCAAACTCTAGAAGATATGTTGAGGGCATGTGTTATTGATTTCAAAGGTAGTTTGGATAAGCATTTTCCATTGATTGAGTTCGCTTATAATAACAGTTATCATGCTAGTATTTAGATGGCCCTATTTGAGGATCTTTATGGAAGGAGATGTAGATCACCCATAGGTTGGTTTGTAGTGGGTGAGGCCGCTTTTCTTGGGCCTGACATAGTGTTTGAAGCTATGGAGAAAGTTCAGTTGATTAGAAAAAATATTGAAAATAGCCTAGAGTCGTCAGAAATCATATGAAGATGTTAGAATAAGGGACCTTGAGTTTGAGGTTTGTGATTTCGTGTATCTAAAGATTTCACTCATGAAAGGGTTGAAGAGATTTGGAAGAAAGGGGAAGCTTAGTCCTCGGTATGTTGGCCCTTATAGAATTGTGAGTCCTGTTGGGAAAGTTGCTAATGAACTTGATTTGCCTAAAGACTTGTCATCCATTCATCATGTATTCCACGTCTCTATGCTTAAGAAGTGCATTAGTGACTCCACTGTTGTAGTTCCTTTAGAAAGCTCAGATATTCAGACCAACCTTTCATATGAAGAGATTCCAATTGTTATTTTAGATCATCAGATCCGTAGACAAAGGAACAAAGAAGTTCCCTTGGTTAAAGTTCTTTGGCGGAATCAGTCTATTAATGGCACCACTTGAGAAGCAGAAGCAGTTATATGAGCCAAGTACCCTTATCTCTTCTCAACAAATTTAGATTTAGTTGAAGACAATACTCTTCCTTAATTCTATATCTTTCCACTTTCAGATTCAGCTATATAGTTGTCCTCATTGAAAATTAATGCACTCAGATATTTGCTTAGAAGCTTAGTATAATTTGGAATCAATTGTGCAATTTGTTTCAGTTATGCATCCTATCATATAGCCTTAGATTCCTCAGAGTCCTTAATCAAACTAGCCACATTCGAGGAAGAATATTTCCAAGGAGAAGATATGGTAACACCCCGTACATTTCCTAGTTCAATTTAGAATTGAGAATGTCAAGCGTTGTCTTCAAGAGAGAATGACATTTCATACATATAGAATTTTTTCAGATTTAGACCCTCCAATGTGTAAGAAATTGAATTAGCTTTCCAATGATATAAGATTCGCCTAAATCTCATAACTGAATGAGAAGTTGGGACAATTTTAAGTTCCAGTCGTAAAAAACCATTATTTCGGTCACTAGCACGTCACTGAGATAGCTTAAATGACAATTGTCAATTTCCAGTAAGACTCCGCGATTGTACCGCATCGTGGAAAAGTCCAAAATCCCAATTGTCAATTTCCAGTAAGATTTTACAATTCCACCACATCGCGGTGAGGTCCCATTTCACAATTGTCACTTTCCAGTGAGCATCTGCGATAATGGCGCATCGTGGAGGTTGCCAAAATGGTAATTTCGAAACATATCGCAATAGCTCCACATCGCGGTGATTTTCCAGGTCCCAGTTGGCAGTTTCTAGTAGGCCACCTTGATAAAGACGCTTCGCGCCGTAGGTCAATTTTGCAAATTTTCCTAGTTCGAGTAAAATCTTAAAAGAGGCTCTTTGGTCTTTTTCTTTAGCCCTAAGTTGTGAATAACAAATCATTTAACCCATCCTAAGCATATTATACCCACTTTTCACCAAAATACTCTTAAACAAAGCCTAAGATCATCAAAGCTTACTCCCCAAGGAATCCAATTCCTCCTTTAATTCTCCGAGACAATTCAGGATTAAGGATTCCCAACTCAAGAACTTCAAAAAATTCAACTTTTAAAAGCACCAATAGGGATCCAAGATCATCAATTGAGGTATGTGGGGTTATGAACAAGGACAATCCTTTCGTCCTTGTGCCCAAAACTTACTTTAATTCCAATTTATGGAATTTTATATGATTTCCCATGAAATTCATGTTAGGATTTATACCCATTATTGTTATTGTAACTTATGAGATTTCTAGTGATTTAGAAATTGAATTACATGATTATGTTCATATTTTCATGCATATTGCAGAAATTTCCAAATTTTTGAATTAATTTATCAATGTTACATTATCAAGCATGAACATTTTGATATTTTAACATGAGTTTAATGCATGGGTCAGTAAGCCCTAATTACAGATTTCTACTAAAGATTGCTACTTCCGGATTTGATTGTGCTATAAGCACCCTATGACTAGATTCCTTTGAGATTGTTGTTAAAGATTTGACCTTTCTTTTGGTCTCTGAATAGGTTTGGAATCCACTTTACAGATTCAGATTATAGATTTATCTTTAAAGATATACAATGGGTTTTCATTGTAAACCATTATACTATTTTAAAAGAGGATTTCCATCAGAATGAGCATAAAGATTTAATGGAAGTAGTATTTAGCACCGAGATGGGTACGTTACTACGGTTTCATAACCCATAACTATGTGCCAACGTAGGATTTATATTGTTCTCACTTCTACGTGGGTGATAGATATATGATCACTTAGATAGGTTATACTCTCTGGAAAGAGTATGACTCTTCTCCCCAACGTGAGGATTCCTCCTTAGGGGGACAAAAATGCTGGACTCCATGAATGCTCACATGGTTTATGTCGGTTAGAAGAACCTCCCATTAAGAATAAGTTTTCAAATTTCTAAACCCCTAAGATAAAGTATTTTCTTTACAGCTTTAAAGTTCTTGAATTTAAAATAGAGCTTTTTGATAAGGACATATTTTAGGATAAAGACAAATTTTAGAAACTAAGTGTTGTGACTCACAAGATTTACGTTATACACTTTACTATTAATGATTTATGATCTTCATATTTCAGATTACTCAAGCCTAAGTGAGTCATTAGATTGCGCTAGCATGATTTTATTAGTTGTGATGCTATTGAAGTGTTGTGTGACTTATTTAATTCACCCACATATGCTCAGTACACTCCCAAAGTACTGATCCACATATACATATATGTGCTACATTGTCTCATAATGTAGGTCCAGATGCTCAATCTCAGCAGCGCGAGTGATTTTTGAGCATCTCATCTACATCTCAGCAATTTGTGAGTCCTTATAGTTCGGGGAATTAGCTACTCAGATTTCCAGTTTATTAGTAGATAATTTAGTATTTATTTCAGATAGTTTTAGTCAGCTGGGGCCTGTCCCAATGGCTCTCTAGATTCAGTCAGTAGAGGCTTGTTTGACTACTATATTCAGTTTTAGATTTTAGTTGCAGTATTCAAATTTTAAGTATTTCTTTATCAGACTGATAAGATTAGTATTTTCAGATATACTCAGATAATTCAAATAGTTTTCTGTATTTATTTTGATCCTACATTCATATTTCCCTATTTTGAGATTTAGATTTAGTAGAAGACAGCCAGGGTTAGCTCAGGACTACTTATAGTTTAGAGCACCGTGAGGCATCCTGAAAAATTAGATTTCGGGGCATTACACATGTGCTCAACCTTAACTTGGTGACACACTAAGCACTTGGCCACAAAATCAGCCACATCCCTCTTTATACCATTCCACCAATACATCTCCCTGCGATCATGACACATCTTTGTGGAACCAGGATGAACAACATAGCACAATTCATGTGCCTCACCCAAGATTCTTTGCCACAAACCATCGACATCAGGAACGCACATCCTCCTTTGGTATAGTAAAGTACCATTACTACTGATCTCAACACCATCGACTTTTGCCCACCAACATCACCCTTAATTTTTATCAAGATAATATCTAGCTCCTGCTTATCCTTAATCTCTGCACCAAGGGATGATCGAACCACTTCTTGTACCATTACACATCCATTCATGGAGTCCAATATGCGAACTCTAAGATTAGCCAAGCAGTGAATATGTTTAACCAATTCTCATTTCCCCTTCTCCACATGAGCTGAACTCCCTATGGACAACTTACTAAGAGAATCAGCATCCACGTTAGCCTTGCCTGGGTGATAGTGAAGACTCGTATCATAGAACTTGAGAAGCTCCAACCATCTCCTCTGCCTGAGATTAAGTTCCTTCTAGGTAAACACATACAGTAGACTCTTATGATCAGAAAAGATGTCCACGTGTACACCATAAAAATAATGCCACCATATTTTCAAAGGAAACACAACCGCCAACAACTTTAAATCATGAGTAGGATGGTTCCTCTCATGTTTCTTTAACTGCCTAAGGGCATAGTGTAATGCCCCGAGCCTGGTACCCCAGATGCTACATTGTGCTCATAATCCCAAAAGACCACAAGCTAACCCATGACGGTACCTACTGCAATAACTGTAAAATAATACTGAAATATGTGGAATAATGGACTGAAATTGCCATAAGATTCAAAATTGAAGCATAACTGATACTATGGTATAACAATACCAAAATTGAAATAACTGTTTGAAATACTCTAGTCTGAAAAAGCCTCTAACCTGTCTAAATGAGGAGTTGATGGGACATGTCCCCAACTAACTCCAACTACTAAATAAACAAAGTACTAAGCACTGAAATAATAAAATAATCATGTTCTCAAACTATGAGGACTCACCATAGACTGTGACTGCTGAAATCTATACTGCTAAGTACGATCGGGAACCTAAGCGTCTGAAACTATGGTATAAAGCACCATAGTGCAAGATAAAAGTATGCGTCAGTACGTGTGAATGTACTGGTATCAAAAGTAAGGTAGGCTGAATGTAAGGGTTCATATGCATGAACTATAACTAACTGAATAACATGAACATGACTGCGTGAGAATACATGCATGAGTACGTGGACTGTAACTGAGGTTGTGATAATGCTGAATACTAAATCTAAATACTGATTAACAAATGCTTAAGTCTACGGATACTGTATAACTGGTAAGTGAACAACTGTATCTAGCAGTTCTAAATTTATGGAACTATACTGAATTTACTGATAACATAGATTACTGATAACTGATGTATTGTTAACTAAATGACTGTTTTTGACAGTCCTGATTTTGATGGAACTAAATAAGTTTCGTACTAAGCTGAGTGACTGTATCTGACAGTCCTAAAATCTAAGAAACTATATGAGTTCCTTACTAAAGAATGAGACTAAGACTATGGGAGGTAATCATCTAAACGACATGCCCCATAACTGAACTGGTGGGGTCCAACCTATGACCCTAATTGGATGGATGTCAATACCATGCCATGAGTAAAGAGAAGCTGTGAGTTAACCCTTTGCTGACAGGGAGATCTTCCGTCAACCCCTTGCTGGTAGGAGAACTCAAATGAGATATATATACCCTAGACTCGTAGGGATATATCTCAACCTACACTGACTACGTAGCTCTGGAATGCAAGTATTGCTTCTAAGAATCACACTCTCTACTGACTGATAGCTCATCCGTTATCCCTGGGTTCACTTGGTGCTGATTCCTACTTCCAACTGAATAGACACCGAAGTGATTTCCTAGTTCATACTAGGCTTGATTGAGTTGTTACTGATTACACTGTTTCACTGAACTGAGTTTACTGAGTTCTGTTGACTAACAGAATACTACTAAGTTCTATTAACTGACTGAATTTACTGAGGACTAAACTGAATGCTGAATGGGACTGAACTTATACTGGATCTACTGAGTTTTCCTGAGTCAAGTAGCTGACTGAGTTCCACTAAGTTCTGAAACTTAACTGAGAGTACTACTAATCATGACTTGACTGAGGTTATCTTGAAAACTGACACTGGCTAGGCACACAGCTAAATTGTTGGGTATTGAATACCCCCGACTTGATAGCATAAAAATAAATGGGACATGACACTTCTTGAACACATGACCATAGTCAACAATTCATAATACAACCATTACGGAATTTCATGAAACATTTGCAAATCATAAGCTTACACATGAACAGGAACAGATGCTAACATATCATGGTTTGACAAATCCATACTTATGAGCACTCTACCAAATCATTAAAAGACATAGACTTAGCATGAGAGTCATTTTGAACATGTGGGCATATCATGAGTTCATCATATAGATCACAAAAAGGTCATAGTGCACAATTCTTATTCACTTAGGCATTTTAACAAACACATCGAAGGTATAACCTTTTCTTGGGCATGGATCATCAACTAATACATCATGGCTATATCAAGAACTTGAATTTAAGGATTTCAATACACATACTTAACATAAAATCATGAGAATTCTATAAAGATTCAACCTTGGAAATCATACCATAACATAAACATGAGTACAATCAAACCCACAACATAGAATCCAAAATTCATATTTTGAAAAGGGTTTCTTCAGCTCCAAGGGTGAAAGTGGCCCTTGGATGAACACTTTACATACCTCGGTTGACAATTTATTAAAGATTGATGGAAGAAAGCTTGAGTCCTTGAATTGAAATTAATCACCTAAGGCTTCTTGTTCTTGAGCACTTGTAAAATAATGAATGTATTTAGCCAAAAGAGGGCTAAATTTCGTGTTATGAGGGCTGAAGGTCGGAGGAAAATGACCTAATTAGCCTTAAGGACGTGGGTTTAAAAGTCAAAAAAATATGCCCAGTGACGCTACAGCCGACGCGGCACATCGAGGGTACCAATGCGATAACTGACGCAATGCGCTGAAATTGAATCGGTTCACTGGAAATTGCATTAAGCTAAGAAACATTTTCTCTATCGATGCGATTGGCGACGCGATGCACCAACATCACGTCGACTAACTATTTTGGGATTTCAAACAAAGTCTAAATGAGGTCCAAAAAATCTGAAACACATCCGGAACCCCCATAGACATTCCTAATCATGAATTAACAAAAATATAGACCATTAAAGGACATTAAGGGCACAAAAAGAGATTTTCAACTTTCAAAGGCTAAAAATAAACTAAGTCTGGAAACTTAGCTAAAATTTTCTAAGTCAGGGACCCCTTGACAAGCTTAAAGGCCTAAATTAAGCTTAGAAATTTTGCGTGGTATTACACATAGGCAGTCACCTTCCCATGTTGCATCAACACACAACTAAGACCTACCCAAGATGCATCACAATAGACCATAAACCTATCATTGCCTCTTGGTAATATTAGAAATAGAGCCAAAGTCAGCTTATCTTTCAAATTCTCAAAACACCCATCACAATCTTCCGACCATGAAAACTTAACCTTCTTCTGAGTCAACTTAGTTAAAGGAGAAACTATCGATTAAAAGCTCTCCACAAACTGCCGATAATACCCAGCCAAGCCCAAGACACTCAGGATGTTGGTTGGAGTCATGGGTCTAGGCAACCCTTTAACTAAAGCCACCTTTTACGAATCCATTATGATCCCCTCACTAGAAATAATATGACTAAGAAAAGTCACAGTGTTCAACAAAAACTCTTACTTGGAGAACTTAGCATACAACTGTTGTTTCTTCCATATCTGCAATACCATGCAAAGGTGATTAGCATTATCCATCTTACTTTTGGAATAAAGAAGAATGTCATCAATAAACGCAATGAAGAAGAGATCCAATAACTACCTAAAAACCCTGCTCATAAGATTCATAAATGTTGTTGGGGCATTAGTCAATCCAAACGACATCACCATCAATTCAAAGTGCCCATACTGAGTACGAAAAGTTATCTCATGGATATCCTCCTCCCTAATCTTTAGCTGATGATACCCAGACTAAAGATATATCTTAGAAAAGAACTTGGCACCTTGCAACTGATCAAACAGATTATCTATCCTTGGAAGAGGATACTTATTCTTAATTGTCACCTTATTAAACTGCCTAAAGTAAATGCACATCCTAAGGGAACCATCCTTCTTGAGCATGAACAGCATCGGTGACCCCACGGGGATACACTAGGATGAATAAACCCCTTATCCAAAAGATCTTTAAGTTGCTTCTTGAGTTCTCTCAACTCTGTCAAAGTTATTCTATAAGGAGTAATAGAAATTGGATGAGTGTCTGAAACCAAGTCAGTACCAAAATCTATTTCCCTATCCAGAGGAACACCAAGAAGATCATCTAGAAAGACCTCAGAGAACTCATTTACTACCATAATTGAAAAGATGAACTTTCGAGTTAGAATATTTAACCCAGACCAAGTGATAAAGACAACCTTTAGAGATTAACCTCCGAGCTCTGGATAAGAAATAAACCTCCCCCTAGGAGCTAAGGAACCACCCTGCCACTCTATAACCGGTTCACCAGGGAACCTAAAGACAACCTTACGGGTTCGACAATCCAAGGGTGTATAACAAGAGTGTAACCAATCCATCCCTAGAATAACATCAAAATCTAGCATATCAAGTTAAAACAAATTCACCAAAGGCTTCCTACCACCAAAAGTTACCACATAACCCTTATAGACTCTGTTAGGAATAACCGAGTCACCTACTGGGTAGAAATAGAAAAAGAATTTGAAATAACCTCATGATCAAAACCAATACATTCAGCCATAAATAATGTCAAATAAGAAAGAGTAGACCCTGGATCAAGCAGACAATACACATCACGAGAAAAGAGTTGTAACATACCAATAACAATATCAGGCAATGACTTAGATTCCTGTCGGAATACCAAAGCATACAAATTATTCCAGCCAATACTAGAACAAGGAGTAGTAACAGATGTAGATGTGGCACCACCTGGTGCAAGGGTAGAAGATGAAGCTACGTGTACCTTATTTTCTCCCTAGTAACCTTATTAAGCAAAAAATCCCTGAGCTGATGGCCTTCCTGGCCATACTTGAAGCATTTGCCCCTCCCTTCATCACAATAACCCCGATGAGGATGACCATAAAAATGGAAAGAATGGCGTGAAGAAACTGACTGACCTACACTATCTTGAGATTGGGCACCTTTGTCCAAAAATTATCACCACTGTGATGACGCCTGTTGCCTGATTGCTTCGAGCAAGGAGCACTAGCCGTTGATAAGGATCCAGAACTCCCCCACTTCTTTTTTTGCATTTTCCTCAATCCTGACCACCCTAGGACTGAGCACCTCCCTAATCCGAAAACCTGTTCCTCTTATACTATTGATTTCCGAACTGCGCCTGTTTTCTCTTCTCTTCCTCTACCCACTGCATATGAACAGTTAACCTAAAAATGTCTATATCTTTAATAAGCAAGGCAATCTTGCTTTCCAAGATCAAATCTATATTCAACCCAGAAGCGAACTTTCTCATTCTCACTCGTATGTCAGCCACCAAATCAAGAGAATATATTGACAACTAATGAAACTTTAAGGCATATTCCTTGACAGACATTCTCGTTTGCTTAAGATTCAAAAACTCCTCCATTTTTACATCCCTCATCTTTTAAGAAATTGAATGATCCAGAAAAGCACCAAAGAAAGCATCCCATAAGGATGAATCCTCCACATGTCCTCTATCCTTATCCCACTCTTTGTACCATTGGAATGCAACATCTTTGAGCTGATAAGCTACAAAATTAACACCTTCCATATTAGTGGCCTGCATCATCCTGAATATCTTCTCTATTTTCATCTAAGAGACCTGAGGATCCTTGTCCTCTTTCACACCAATAAAAGTAGGAGAATTTAGTTTCATAAACTGACCAACCCTTGTGGCCTCAGTAAACAACCCACCAGACTCATGAATTGAAAAGTAAACAACCAAGGATTAGAGAAGAATTTCAAGACTTAGACTCCAAGCTTAAAAATAGAATACCAAGAAAGTAAAACATTCCGAAATGCCTTGTAGACTCTCTCTAATGGGTGTGGTGTGTTACATAACCCTAAAAGAGACTCTAATCGACGCATCTTTCTGGACTCCTAATTGATAATGAACCTAAAGATCAGAGACCACCCTCGTTACCCAACCCAACCTCCAATCGTTTGCCTTGAGTTGGATGAATTTTGAGAAAATAACAAGATAGTGTAATAGCTCACATGAAGACTCTAGGATAGAATCCCAACAATGATCAACCAAACCGAGTCCAACCATCCCATACAAACTGTCCTACCATACCAAACCAAACCAATACAAAAAAAGGGCCATAAACCATGCCAAAACCGAATAAGTTCTAAAACATAAAATACGATGGAATAACTAACAATATCATTAACAGGTATCATCCCCAATACTAATCTCAATGCTAAGGATGGCACCAATATCGATCCCACCTATTCCAACCCATAGCAGTACCATAAAGCGTCTAACCAAAAGAGTAAGAATATCCTATTGGGACATGCCCCCAACTATAGCCAAAACCAATATCAAGATATAAACTAAAATTTCTAAAAATGTCTATAACATAAAATAGAGCCTTTCAAAAAGATGAAAGCTCACCACATAAATATAATAGCTATCCTCGAGTTAATTACTATGTAGGAGGAGTAGAATGGTCAGTTCCTACATAGCAAGGGTATAAAGCTGCCCGAAGATGGGTTAGCGAGTGATCACTAGCACGAACTCAAGATAAGGATAAAATAATACCATTTATAAAATCAAGTAAAATCATACATACGCACACAAACCATACATATATATATATATCTATTTTTGGAAAGGGAACCGGGTTCAGCATGAGATTAAAACTTTTACCTGGCTTTTGTAGCTTTGTAATGCTAAACCATGCTATATGGGATCAACTCCCCTTGCTGAAAGGGCCCCAATGGTGAAGCTGCCCGAAAAGGAAAGAAAACCTGGATGACTAGTAAATCCCCTAAATATAAAGTGTGACACCATGAACACGATCACCAAGACCAACCTTACATCGGCAAATATAAGTTTTCATTTTCGGTCCCCTCGGGACCTCCACCTTCTACGACTTTGCTACACATCCCACCATTATTGCCTAATTAAAACCACTACCAAGAAACCAACCAAATCATTAACCATTTTTAACCAACTCCATTAATATTGTTATTGTCATACCAACAACAACTTGTAAGTTTTGTCTATAGCAAACCATATATAGGTTTAATGGATTCCATGTACCCTTCATGATTTCTATTTAACAAAACCCATGGGCACCAAGGCCTTTCTAGTCTATTTAATTCCATTTAAACCATTCATACCATTTAAGGTTTCATTACCATGTTTAAACTGTGCCTAATTTCTATTGAAAAACCAATATTATAATGAAAACATTGTTAAAGGCATTTTATCAAACACATTAGGGGCATAGTATATCCAAAACCAAAGTCCATTTCCAAAGAACCATTACCATGCAACCAATTATCCAAAACAACCATTAATGCATATAAAATCATAATTAAAATATAGGAAAACCATCACCAAGCATTTATAACCAAAAACCCCAAATCATAGTTGAAAACCCAAAATCATACAACAATGAAATCATAAAACTTTATATAAAACCATGTCTTTAATTAGAACTAATAATGAGGGGAAAAAACATGCCTTAATTGAAAAAGTAGATGGACAAAAATCACCACCAAGATCCCTAAATTATTCCTCTAGTTGAAACCCTAGCTTTCTTTCCCTAAAGCTTTTTAGAGAATTATAGAGTATTTCAGAAGAGTTTCTAAGTGTTAATGAATAGAATAATAGGGTAAATAGCCTCCCAGGTGAGTTAGAATTCATGGGACCTTATTAGGATAAGTGGGGAAATGTCCAAGAGTACCCTTACTTAAGTTGCATAAAATCTTGTCACGGGGTACGACTGACCCTCACGAGTCGTACCTTTCAATTCGAGTGGTACCAAACGCTCGTATCCAAAGCCTTAACCCTTGGACCCAAAACTTTCCAGTGTATGACTAATCCTACCCAAGTCGTATTAACACTATACGATCCATACCCTTCACCCGTATCCCTGGCAAGATAGAATCATAGAAGGTTTGAACACTGTCCACCATACGAGTCCTGGGTATGACTCGTACCCTGGCTTATGGCTCCTGGTGAGTAACTCGTACTTAGATCCAACTTAAGTTACCAATTATAAGGTTAATTCAAGGAACCAAACAATTTGTATCCAACTATATGACTTGTACCACCAAGTCGTAACCGTTCCAGCGACCAAAATCCATCCCACCAACCAACACTAGTCAGCATATGACTGGACCACACCATTCATACCCCTGTATACGGCTTGTAACCATGAGTCATATTAAGTCTAAAGACCAGAATTCTAGGAAATTTCTAAGGTCCAGAAACCAATGTGTTTCAATAGTATTCATATTTCACATGAAGGACTCAGCTACTATTAATTAAAAAAATTTAAATATACCATAATCCTCACTTATAGAACAAATATGTGAAGCATAAAGGTAAATGTAATACATGAATTACGTAAAGGATACTCTAATTACAAATACAGAATGGAAAGGAAACCAAGGCAAAAAAGGGAGAAGAAAACCTTCTAAAAATATTTGAGAAAGAAAGAAAGAAAGATGAAGGATAATAAACATTAAGTATTCAATCTCTAACTTTATTACTCATATCAAGCATTGTTCCAGTTTTACTTGTTGACCATAAATAGCAAAAACCAAATAAAAGGCAAAGAGGCTTAACAGACTAACTTAAAATAACTACGCAAAAGGCTGAAACCAATTATATAGAAAATAAGTTCATCTGGATAACATGAAATTATTAAAGCAAGAAATATGAAATCTTGAGTATCTCATGATAAAGGACAAACATAAAATGATGAACAACATGCTATTTTCATTCTCTACCTTTCATTTCCACAAGAACACCCCCTTACACTTAGACTATTTTCTATAACTAAACCAAAACAACAAAATTTTTAGGAATCAAAACTAAAGGTAAAGCGATATAAAAGTCATATTATCACAACACCATATAGAAAAAAATACCAATTCCATAAAATAAGTTTGGTAAAAGAAATGGGAGATTACCTTTTTTCGAGCAACCAACTGAGAAGATGAGAGTTGACCAGAATGTTCCTTCCACTATCAAAGAACTTTGAGTTTATTAATTAAAAAATCCAAGATCAAGGAGTTTTATAGGAAATTTCTAGCTATGAAAACTTTATTTGTAGTGAACTCTCTTAAAATCCCATACAATAGGGGGTTTGCTCTTGAAAACTAATCTTTTTGGGTTGTAAAACTGATACGTGAAAACTACTACTCTCGTTAGAAAGTGTAAGTGGTCACTGTCAAATATAGAACCCAACTAGGTTGGGGTCAAATCCCACAGGGAACACTGTGCAAACTAAGTGTTATGGTTGTTAATAGACTGTTGATCGAAGGTTCTGGAGTAAAGGGTGTTTGACTTGTCAATAGTATTCAGATATTTGTAGTAAATAGTGTTTCACCTAGTGAGTTTTATTGCAAGTGTTAATTGAATGAGAGTACAAAAACTAGAGTTATGTTCACCAAGATGTTCAAGAAGTCGGGGTTATGAATTATCTTAAGTTTCCAATTTATAACTTCAATTATAAAAGTTATTGAATTCTAAAGTTTACCCATTTGTTTCTCAACCTAAAAGGATATTTTACTCTTCCATTCTTTCAAACTTAAATAATACGTTGGTTTATTCAACTAGTCTCTCATGTGGGTTAATGTTGTTAAGGCATCAACCCATAACACAACAATTAAAGCCTATAGATTCCATGTAAACCTCTTTTTTTCTAATATATACTTTTCTATGGGTATTTGCACTTTTCTATGTTGGCAATGAGTTAACACTTATTCTACCAACTCCTGGAATTTACATCACATGGTCATGCACACTTTACATCCTAATGTCAATTACAGAATCACAAATAGTTTTTTAACATATTTACCAAGTGACAAGAAATAATACTCATACAATTATGTTCAAATTACTTTGCCACAATCATTTTTCATTCATACATACAAAATGGTGCTAAAGGGAGAAAAATAATATAAATAACATATTCATAATCATGGCACGATATGTACATCATAGGGAAAATAAATATGCAACCTAGACATGTCAGTTCTACTAGATAGCACACGAGAGGGAAAAACACAGGCAACAAAAACTCCCGTGGTATAAGTATATCCGCCCCTACTAAAAATGAATGGTGTGTCCTCAATGAATTAAAATAAAGTACAAACGAGAGGAATACTTGTAAAAACTCTCAGTCTGATGAGGCATCAGTCAAATGCGGTGAGGCTTCTTTGGTCTCACCTGCAGCAACATTGACCCCTATGGTGGTAGGGGTGCTCAAATCAGCATCCTCTTGGCTCAAAGGTATCTGAATATGAATCGGGTCTGGAATTGGCCCTCTAGGTGGGGAAACACCAATTGTCTCTAGAGTTTTATACATTTCGTGATTAAACAAATGTATTTTCATCGCTAATGACAATTTTTTTGTGTACAACAAATATTTTCATCTTTAATGTATGAATTAATGATAAATTTTATAGTATGATTAATGTTAATAATTTCATAGTTAAATCTACCATTTTATCACTAAAAATAGTATTTTTTTACCAACGATATAGAATTGTAACTAAATTATTATGATTATTGACAATTACAATTGTCATGAAATACAAAATTAATTTGAATCAAATAAAAAGGAAGAAACTGAGACAAATACATTTGTCACTAAATATAATAAAAAATTTGGTGAACTAGTTTATTTCATGATGAAAATATTTATCTTGAAAAGTCTTGTTTAATCATTGCTAAAAATTACCTTTGATAAAAAAAATCTGTTGTCACTAATTGCAAGAAAATGCTTAAATATTTCATATTGATATTAGCTTTTAAATTAGAATTTAATAAATTGAAAATAAATTATAAACATGCCAGATAATAATAAAATTCACCCACAATCAAACAATTAAGAAAACTAAAATTTTACCAAGGTAATGTCTCCTTACAAGGCAAATAAACATACAACAAGTCCAATGACAAAGGAAATGTAATTGAAATATAATACTAAATATTACTCTTATCCTAAACTAAGATACATATGTAGAGGTTTCTTCCAACGTACCAATGACGTGTTGAGCTTGGAATTAGCCTTCATCCAAATCTTACTTTTACACTTGTGGAAAAGAGAAGAAAATTATGATTGATGATAATATTTTAAAATTTCAAGATCCACAGAATAAATGAGCAAGAGAAAAGAGAAGCAATAAAAAGGAAACATGAAAAATTGAAGAGATGAAAAGACATTCTCCCTCAATATAATGTGACAAAATCATAAACATGTAACAGGAATCACACCAACTGACAATGGAAGACTCTAAAAAGTACTTTTTATTTCTTTCCATCCTATTTATCTAGATTGTCTACAATCGTAAGCTTTAATTTATCTAGAGTATCTGGAAGAATTGACTAAAGTTGAATAATATGGTGACATGGATGAATTTGAAATTCATTAGTTCAGCTGAAACATCATAACACCAACATACTTGAACACTTCAATAAATTCTAAAAAGACGTATCTATCCTCCAAACTAACAGACATTAAAAGATAATTCACTAAAACTGGGCTAACATAAGCCAAAGCCGAGCTTCTGTCAAGGAATTTTTCCAGCATTTTCTAACCGTAGAAACCAATTGCAATGGATACATCATCTTTATTTTAGTAAAGTAAAAAACAATGTCGCACTTGAATTAACATGGCGTAGAAGTGGAAATTTAGAATTGTAACATTAACACCCCCTGTTGTTCCACAAGGTAATGACGTAAGAAAATGTGAGCGGTAAATTATGAAGTCTATTTCTTTTGGTGCTACAGTCCCTCTTAATAATTCAAGAGCAAGTTACATTATTTGTAAAATCAGCTAGCACACATAGTGAAATACTAACAATTAAGAATTTATCTGATACTAAACCTTGGTATGAACTTGATCTATTACAAATTAACTTTTACTAGATGTGACAACCGATATAACATTAACGACGAGCCTATTTTTCTCATCATTTTGTTGCTATTTTTCATGTAATGTGCAAAGATAAAAGTCTGGGTAATCCCTAATACAAATAGTTTTTCTCATTGGTTTTATAGTTGTCCATTTCGAATTGATCTTTTCACACACTCTACTAGAGATGATGAACATGCAATGAAGGTAGAAAAGATGGTAAGCTATGGCAATAGCTCAAAGATAAAATATGCCTCAATTGGATTGATGTGACCAAAATTAAATAATATACTAATCTCTTAAGCTAGAGTCTCCTTGTCAAGCAAAGACATTATCAAATAGATAAGGACTTTCTACTTTTTTTTAGTTCAAATCTTCCTATCAAGGTTATTGTTCCTTGTTAAGTTTTGTAGTGAATTATTTAAACCCTTAGTAATCAATAGGGGGCATGGTTTAAAGCAACTGAACAATCAAAATAATTCTTTTCTTAAAAAATGGCTATGAAGATTCTGCCAAAAAGAAGGGAAATTGGGGAGTTTGCTAATGTTCTTAAAGTCCTAAATTCTTTTTCAGGTTTTTCATTGAGGCCTGATAGGCCTAGAAAGAAACTGCACAACAAAGGCCTATTTACTATTAACTCATACCACTAGAATCTAAATACCAACCATATTTTACTGGACAAATAGCCTTGGAAGTTGATTTGGAAGACCAGAAGTCCCTTCCTCCCGCAAGGTAGCTTTTTTTGCATGGTTAGTACTTAGTATATAGGAAAGTATGTCTTACTCATGAGGCTTTATAGAGGAGAGGATGAAATATTTGTTCAAAATATGCTATGTATGACCAGGAAACAGAAGTAAATAACCACCTATTTTTGCATTGTAAAGCTGCTACAAGTCTTTGGAATATGTTTTTGTCTATGCTAGTAATCAATTGGGTATTGCCTAAATCAACTTTGAATTACTTAGTAGTTGGAAGGGAATTAGTAACAGAGGAAGGAAGGAGATCTAGTGGAAAACTATTCTAGCATGCATATGGTAGACACCATGGAAGAATTCATCATTTCTTAGATGATGAATCTTTTAGTGTGAATACAATGTTACCTTTATCTCAAAAAAGTTCTATACTAAATTATTCTGATGAAGTTCAGAGTGATCTACACAGAAGAGAGAGGTATACCAATAACTATCAAACTGATAGAACTAAGTGTGCAATTAGGAGACATAGAAGGTGCTCATTCAACTGGTAACAGTTTGCATGTTCTTAAGTAAGAGCTGTAAATGGAGCAAGAATTACAACCAGGTTCTCGAGCCATGTCACCATTCAAAGGTGTAGAGTACGCTAAGGGAAGAAAAATGAGAGTTGGTTAGAATGACTGTAGATATTCGGAGGCATTAGTTATAGTTACAGATATTCAGATAAAAAATGATATGGAAAGAAAGAAAAAAGTATTTTCTAGAGTTTTTCATTGTCAGTTGGTGTGATTTTGATAATCCTTATTGTGTTAATCTACGATACAATAAGGAAGAAGGCTTTAGAACTCAAAAAGATTGTTAAACTGGATAAATCATTTTGTTAAGAATGTAGATTATTTAATTATCTATTATAATATAAATAACATATTTTGTATAAATTATAAAATCTTGGTAAACATGAAGTTTTAGTTGGTGAAATAGAAATATATCAAAAGTTGGCCTTCTAATGAAGTTATTTCTCCTCTGTATCATTAAAAAATACAAAGTTAGATAGTAAATACTACATAGTTTATATATTTAATAAAGAGAACTTAAATAGAACTTATCATATAGACTTTTGTTACTTCTAACATTGACAGTGATGGGCTAATAAGAAGCTACATTTTCTTAAGCATTTCCTCTTGGTGTGCTGCTACAGTATTCAACTGAAAATTTAATGCTTTAATTTATGATTGCTGGTCTTGTTTTTGACATTGGTTGTCTTGTATCTATGATTGTTGTCTTTCTACCATAGTTTTACCTGTATTTAATCATTTTTGTAACTCATTTTGGGCACTAGCAGCTTCTTGTTTTGCCTTTTTGAGAGAGTCCTCTAACTCTGTCGTCCTCATTTGTTTTGCCCTTATCGTATTATGTTTAGAACCATAACTAAGACCTTTTATGTACCCTGACTTTGTGTTAAGTACAACATCCACAATTTCATCAATAGTCATGGAAGACTCTCCAGATATATATAGAGCTTTCAAATATATCATGTTGTTCTACATAAAAATAATAACACAAAAAAATAACATGAAGAATATTAATCATACAAATACAATGGTATCTTACTAAAATATTAATTTCTTACATAGTTATTCTCAGTTTCTTCAAATGACCATCCTTTTTCACTCGTGTAATGAGTTTGCCAACTCAATTCTATTAGGCTCTACACCTTCATGCTCCTTTTCACTTTGTATGACAAGAAAACAATATAAAATAGTACCAAAGTGTCATTAGTAAAAAGAATTAAAATAGTATATCTTACAATTTCAGCATGAGCTGCTACAAAAGCTTTTGATCCTACTAAATGATTGGATTTAACTTAGTTGATTGACCTTGTTTATTTCACATTTTTTTACAAAGAAAATATATAAAAATCATAACTTAAATAATGAAAATAACATGAAAATAAATTACCTTGTGCTCTGGATTATTCCACATGTCACAAAGCTTATTCCAATTTTCTGAGGTCAATTGTTTAACTTCCATTTTATGAGCCTCTTCCACAGAGCGTGCACTTTAATATTTTTGTTTTAACTTGTAGCGCTATTGCTAACTTCTATTTTTTAGAATATACTCACAACTATATTTCAAATAATGCTCATCCAAATTAATGTCAAACCTCTCCTAAAAACAAATAAGTATTGAAGAAACACACAAAACAATCAGAATCCCTTTTAGATTAAAATTATAATCATAACATCTGTTAACATGCTTAGTACTTTAAAACTCTAATGCCCTTAAAAAAATTTGCAGTTCAAGAAATTAATACCCACAATTTGAAATCTATAGGTTCAGATTATAGTTCCTTTTAAGTTATTGGATTCCAAATTATTAATTTATACATATTAAATAGATTTACAGATTTTGAACCAAAGTTTCTAGGAATGGCTGAAGCCATACCTTTGTATCTGGATCTAGCCCCGATCACCTAAGGTGGTTCATTGATTTAAAATACCTTAGTATATATTTAGGTGTCATACTTGAACTATGTAAATTTTAGTTGATTGATATATTGTAATTAAAATGAATGACGCCTAAAGTTGGATTACTTAAATAATTAGCTAATGTGATAATCAATTGTTTAAGAATAGCATAAATGTAGAATGCAGGTCTTGCATTTTCAAACTAATGTTATGTGTCGCATAAGATGGACATATTTTGATTGACATAGTGGAAGTCATTTGGGACTCTTGTCTAGTAGATAGTCAAAGAAAGGTATTTTATCTTGACTTCTTCGAAATGCATATGAACCTAGTAGTTTGTGATTTTGGTAAATCTGAAGTCTTAGTTCGAAATATGTGGACATGGAATTGGTCAAGACAATACCATTTGAAGGATTAACAGTTGATTTAAAAGCCAAGTACCGTATGAAATGCACCTTAGTTACTTGTTCAATACAAGAAACTATCAATATTTATTTCTTCTGTGTCTTAAAAATATGATAGGCCTACTACGTACTGAGAAGATATAAAGGCTTACGTGGTTTTAGGCCTCTTTTACATGATGGTCAGATGTCTAGCTACATTAGCCTGAATTTTTATCTAAGCATACTAATATGATGTTGAATAAATCAGTTTCAAGTCCTATATTTTGTAGCCTAATAAGCTGACATGTAACACTCAGATGATAGGCCAAATGTATATGTAACCTTAAGAAAATCTTGACATTATTTGTGTACTTTAACATAGTTTCTCCAAAACAATATTACTTTTTAAGGTGAAAATTTAGTAATTTCTAGTGGTCATTTATCTTCATCAAATCACTACTGTATTCTAACCACTTAGCATGCAGTTAAAGCATTTCAAATCTACAGGGAATCTTAAAATAATCTGACTGTGTAAGAAAATAAAATACAAATAGTACAAACAAGGATACTTTACAATTGAACTGTTTCTTTATTTTTTCCTCTTTTAAGATGATTGACTGAGGAAGAGCATTTGCATAATACTCTTAATACATCTTTCAAATATGTTATTTTATTTCTCTCATGGTATAAATGTTCTTATTTAAAATCTCATTTAGGCAGGGGTCATTATAAGGTTAGATAGCATAAGGAGTAAATTCCTGTGGCAAGGAAATAAAGAAAAGAAAGGCTTTCACCTGGTAAAATGAAAATCAGTAGCAATCGAGAAGAAGAATAGGGATATGGAAATTTTAATGGTCGTCAAATAAAAAAAGATATGTCGTGATGGAAAGATGGATGAAAAGGCATTTTTAAAGTAGGCACAACGTACAAGTTGATGGATCAACCAAGTCTGCTGAATCCTACCTGCTTATGGAAACAAATCTAGAAATGCAGAATTCCTAATAAAGTTTCATGTTTTATGTGGTTGCTACTGACTCAGAATAATGTAATGAAAAGGGGAACAACCTTATGTTTTAGGTGTTTCCTATGGGGAAACCTCAGAAACTAAAAACCATCTATTTCAATACTACAAACATATATAGAAACTATGAAGAATATTTTAGATCCTTAAAAGGCATATATTTGACTATGCCGGGGGGAGTCACTGGAGCTCTAAAAAGCTAGAAGGAGAAAGATGTTTACACTAAAGATAGCACTAGATGGAGAATTATACCTACTTCAACAGGTGGGCGATTTGGAAAGAAAGGAACTGTAGGTATTTTGAGAGCATAGAGAATAGTGTGCAGATAGTTAAACTAAACAACATTTTATTATGTTTTTGGTGTAATCAGTTCTACTCAAATGAAACTATCATTATAATTGATGCTTTAGACTCAATATAGATATAAAACAGTGGAGTTTGGAGTACATATGTATACAAGGTTTCAGTACAACCCATGTACTGTTATGATCAACCAAATATAGGAATTATAAGTAATAAAATAATGTACTTATGCTTAACTCAGAGCTGCAAATCATCTTTATAATTTATATTCCAGTGTTTTTAGCCCCTTAATAAGTCTTTTAATTTATATACATGTTACGTAGCACTTGGGAACCACCGGACTGAACAAAAGTACTGTTTGTCAAGTAATAAATTTTTAAATAGTATAGAATACATACGTGGCATATAATTAGTGTTGCATATTTGTAATCTCTTGTAAGTTCCTTTCACTTATTTGGAAGCGGAAGAAAATTTTGAGTAATTATCCCTAATTCATTGGATAATTTAGCTGATTGAATTGGATTTGTGTAATGCCCCAAAATCTCATTCTGAGATGTCACATGGGGCTTAAGGCTACAAGTAGCCCTAAGCTAACCCTTTGAGCTTGTTACTACTTATAAAACTTGCTTTTAAGATGGATAAAGAAAAACAATGGAACTGTCATAACATAACTCAACTGAAATAACAAAAGAATACTGTCTGAATAGCAACATACTGAAAAGTCTAAAGCACCACTAATAGTTTAGTCTAATAAAGCCTCTACTACTCAAGAACTAAAGAGACATTAGAACAGATCCCCAACTGACTCATACTAAACTGAAAAAAAAATAACCCAACTACTATGAAGGCTGAAATTAGGGAAAACAGGTCCTCAAACCATAAGGACTCACAAACTATGGAGGTGTAGATCAAAGTACTCGAAGATCACTGACGTTGCTAAGACTGAGCACTTAAACGTACATTATGAGACAATGTAGCACATAGCATATATGTCGATCAGTACTTTAAGGATGTACTAAGTATATGGGGGTGTATCCAATACTTAAAATAATAATATCATCAATCTTTATAGAAATCATGCATGCTAATATAACTGACTCAAATAGCTCGAATAATCTCAAAATGCATATCTTGTAAATTATGAATATTGGAACACATAGTATAAATCTCATCTCAAGGAACATACTTTACTTCAGAAACTGATTACTTACTCTTACTAAAAAGGAAAACTACTTTCTTATTGGGAAAATTTTACATTAAGAAGCTACTCTAAAAAATCTTGCTATTAGGGAGGTTCTCTTAACCGACATACACCATGCGAGCTTCATGGAGTCCAACGTATTATCCTACTAAGGAAGAAACCTCACATTGGGGAGAGGCATCATACTCTTGCCAGGGAGTATAACCTCAAATCAGTGATCACCATCTCAACCTTGAGCCTATAAATCCTAATCCTACTCCCTTTATTTATCTACGCTCATCTCATGGAAATCCACTTTTAAATAATCTCATGGTTCATAAAGAACCCAACTATAAAATCTGTAAACTCATTTAGAAAAGTGGATTTCAAACCTACTATCGTTAAGGTCAAAACTTTCTCAATAATCTCAAAATTTCTCAAATCATGGGTGCTTATAGCACAAAAGTTCTTAAATTACAATCAAAAATAGGGCTTAATGACCCATATATCAATCTCACATTAAGACGTATAAAAATTTATACTCGATATCATAAAGATTCATAAATCATATAGAAATCTGGAAATTTTTAGTAATATGCATTATAATCTCAACGTACTTATGTACTTCAATTTCTAAAACATTGAAACCATCATAATATCAAGAAATACAACATAGGGTATAACCCATACTTTAATTTCATAATAAAACATGTAAAACCATATATCTTTGTATTTAAAACAACTTTCGGTTACAAGGATGAAAGGAGTGTCCTTGTTCAAATCCCACATACCTTAGATTATGATTTATAGATGAACAAGCTTGCTTGAGACTCTTTATCGTACTCTTGAGTGAGGTTTCTTGAAGATTTTGACTTTGGAACTTTGAATATTAACTCAATTTGTAGAAACTATGGTGGAATCTTAAGGTTCTTAGAGAAAGATTTGGATTTTCTCTTGACGGTTAATCTTGAGAGAAAACCCTAGTTCTTGATGCTTTGGATGATTCTGAAGTTCTATGCTTCATTTTGATATATATAGGTGTTAAAAGGGGTGGGGTAAGGCCAAATAGCTCTTTTAAAAATGGCTTTAAAATTCTGAACTGGATTTGCGATGGGTCGTATGATGGTCCATCTGGCTCAATGGTCCGTCAGTTCGACCGTCGCACTTGGACCAGAATAGAGGCTCACTTCATTAGTAGCGACGGCTTGGGCGACGGTATATCGCAAGCTTGATAGTCCGTCGGCCTGACCGTCGTACTTGGCCAGTGGATGGGTTTACTACCTTGGTTGAGATGGCTCGAGCGATGGTCCGTTGCATGCTCGACGGTCCGTCAACCTGCCCGTCACACCTAGGCGATTCTTACATCTCTCAATAAAACGTCCATAACTTCTTACTCCGATATTGAATTTGGATAAAATTGGTATCACTGGAAAACTAACTCAATTTTTCACACCATAAAAAGTCAAAATTAGGAAAACACTATATGATTTAAATAATACTCACTTTAGAATTCTTTCCTTAATCTTATAGAGATATAATTTAGACTTAAGGAAAGTTTGGGGTATTATAATATCACCCTCCTTGGGAACATTCATCCTCAAATGTCACTAGCTAAGCTAAGAACACATAGAATACTGAGAATGCAAAGTTGAATGAATTTCTGAACTAACTCTACCTCATTCTAAACTTTTGAGTACTTTTGAGAATGCATGAACTCATGGTAAAGAAAAATATATAGCTAAATACATAGGATTACAAAGGAACTTGAATTAAGGAAGAGTAATACCTTCGACTAAATCTGAGTCTGTGGGGAAGTGATGAGGGTACTTGGCTTGCATGTCTGCTTCAGCTTCCCAATTCCTCTAGAGAATTTTGACAAAAAGAACCTCTTTGTTCCTTAGATGGTCTAGAATCTCAACTGGAATCTCTTCATAAGAAATACTGGTCTGAATATCTGTGCTCTCTGAAGGATCTACAACAACGAAATCACCAATGCTCTTCTTAAGCATGGAAACATGAAAGACTGGATGAACAAATAATAGATTTATGGGCAACTCAACTTCATAATATACTCTCCCAACACGACTCAGAACTCTATAAGGGTCAACATAACAGGGACCAAGCTTGCCCCTTTTGCCAAATCTTTTCACCCCTTTCATGGGTGAAATCATCAAGTACACCAAGTCACCTACCTCAAACTCAAGATCTTTTCTCCTCACATCATTATATGACTTTTGACGACTCTAGGCTATCTTCAAACTTTCTCTAATCAACTTAACTTTCTTCATAGCCTCAAACACTACATCAGGCCCAATCATAGCAGCCTTACCCACTTCAAACCAATCTATAGGTGATCTACATCTTCTACCATACAAAGCCTCAAATAGTACCATTTGAATACTAGAGTGATAACTATTGTTAGGTGCAAACTTAATCAGTGGAAAAAGCTCATCCTAACAACCCTTGAAATCAAGAGCATATGCCCTCAACATATCTTCTAGAGTCTGGATGGTCCTCTCAGCCTGACTATCTATCTGTGGGTAAAAGGTAGAACTAAGATGCACTTGGGTACCAAGACCCTATTGAAAAGCTCTCCAAAACTGGAAAGTAAATTGAGTACCATTATCCAAGATAATAGACAAGGGAACTCCATGCAATCTGAATAAATATCGGATGTACAACCTAGCATAATCCTCAGCTGTATAAGATGTATGCACTGGCAAGAAATATGCTGACTTAGTCAACCTATCTATAAAAACACAAATTGAATCATGAGGACGATGCGAAAGGGGTAGACCAATCACAAAATCCACATTCACCTCTTCCCACTTCCAAGTGGTGATACCAAACTCTTGCAGCTTACCACTAGGTCTTTGGTGCTCTACCTTAACCTGTTGGCAAGTTATATACTTCGCCATAAACTCTGTTATATCATTCTTCATGCCACTCCACCAATAGACTTCCCGCAAGTCATGGTACATCTTGGTGGCACCTAGATGAATAGAATATCACGTACCATGCTCCTCATCCATAATTCTCTTTCTCAAATCACCAATATATGGAACACACAATCTATTCTGACATCTCAACACAACAACTCCCCGTTAGGAGAAATCCTCTACCTTTTGGTCCTTAACTGACTCCTTCAGTTTCACCAAACTAGCATCCATGTCTTGTTTCTCCATCACTTTTGAAACTAAAGAGGATTCAGAACCACTCTGAACCCAAACATTCTCCTCAGCTGTATCAAGCAACCTAACACCTAGTCTAGCCAAACGATGCACTTCCCAAGCAAACTCTTTCTTATCTTTCTCAACATGAGCAACACTACCCATAAACAATCTACTAAGGGTGTGTTCCACTACGTTGGCCTTGCCCGAATAATACAACATGCTTATATCATAATCTTTTAGAAACTCTAACCATCTCCTATGATGAAGATTCAACTCCTTCTGTGAAAACACATACTGCAAGTTTTTGTGGTTTGTAAACACATCAAAATGAACACCACACAGATCTTCAGATTTTTAAAGAAAAAACCACAGCAGCTAATTCAAGATCATGGGTTGGGTAATTCTTTTATGCGGCTTCAACTGTCTAGAGTCATAGGCTATAACCTTACTTCTTTGCATCAATACACAACCCAAACCAACTCTAAAGAAATTACCATAAACCATAAAACCATTTGTACCATCAGGCAATGTCAACACGGGGGTTGAAGTAAGTCGAGTCTTCAACTCCTAAAAACTCTTCTCACAAGAATCTAACCATAGGAACTTAAATTTCTTTTGGGTTAATCTAGACATAGGAGATGCAATATATGAGAAACCTTGAACAAAAAGGTGTTAATAGAAAGATAGACCCAAGAAACTTCTAATATATAATAGATAGATAGGTCTAGTCCAATTTCTTACAGCTTCTATCTTTTGGAGATCAACTCTAATGCCTTCGATTGAAATAATATGACCGAGAAAGGCTACTGACCTTAGCTAAAATTCACACTTGCTGAATTTAGGGAACAACTGATGATCGCTAAGAGTTTTCAAGACAATTCTAAGATGATCCACATGGTCATCTCAGTTCCCTCTATGGGATCTAGTTAGGCCATGCTCAAACTGCTCCGATCTAGCCCTCTTATTTCCCTTTACTCTATCTTTCTTGATTATGTTATTTGCCTTAATTTGTTGAGCGTGCATCATCAGACTGGATAGATCCATATCCCTTTTTAGCATAGCAATCCTACACTCTTTCAGCACCAAACTAGATACACTAGTCACAAACTTACTCATACTATATCGGGTGTCAGCTACCAAGTCAGAAGCATACTTGGCTAATTATTTGAACTTTATGCAGTACTCCTTAACATTCATAGATCCTTTCCTCAGGTTCATAAACTCCTCTATCTTCGCTTCCCTCATCTTAAGTGGGAAGAATTTATCCTAGAATGTATCTTGAAACACCTGCCAAGTCATAAGAGCAGCATCCTCCCCCTACTCTTTCACCATGCCACAACCCAATCATAAGTAATGTATTTCAAATGATAAGAGGCCAGTTCCACACTCTCCTACTCAGTCATATACATAACCTGGGTGATTTTCTTCACCTTATCAAGATACAACTGTGGGTCCTCTCCTGCCTTTAACTCATAGAACTCTGGTGGATTCATCCTCATAAAATCTTGAATCCTAGTTGAAGCTAAATAACCTCTTTGCTAATGATGAATGGTAGTCTGAACATTAGCAGTGACTGCCTAGGCTAATACCTGAAAAGCTACCCAAAACTCAGTATGAGACACATTCTCATTTAGGGGATCACTAGGCTGAGGTTCCTGGTTATCATTTCTATAGGAATTAACTCTTTGGGGAGGCATTTTTTGTTATAAATAAGAATGAATTAATAGAAGAGAGAGATAATTGTAAGCACGATGGATTATATAAAAAAAAGGTTACCCTTTTTTTCCTAAAACATCTTGTAGCCTCTTGCTTATAGATGTGGCATGCTACACACTGATGATCAAGACTCTACGTAATGCATCTTGTTAGACTCCATAGGAATCCTTAAACCATAGGCTCTGATACCAAGTTTGTAACGTCCTAAAATCTCATTCTGAGACATCACACGATGCTTATGGCTAGAAGTAGCCCTAAGCTAACCTTTTGAGCTTGTTACTACTTCTAACACTTACTTTTAAGTTGGATAAATCAAAACAATGGCACTGTTATAACATATATCAACTAAAATAACAAAAGAATACTATCTGAATAGCGACATGCTGAAAAGTCTAAAACAACACTGATAGTCTAGTTTGACAAACCCTCTACTACTCAAGAACTAGAGAGCCATCAGGACAGATCCCCAACTGACTCATACTCAACTGAAAACAAATAACCCAACTATAACAAAGGCTGAAATTAGGGAAAACAGGTCCTCAAACCATGAGGACTCACCAACTATGGAGGTGTAGATCAAGGTACTCGGAGATCACTGACGTTGCTGAGACTGAGCCCCTGAACCTACATTATGAGACAATGTAGCATATAGACATATATATGGATTAGTACTTTGATGATGTACTAAGTATATGGGAGTGTATGCAATACTTAAAATAATAATATCATCAATCTTTACAGAAATCATGGATGCTAATATAACTGACTCGCATATCTCGAATAATCTCAAAATGCATATCTCGTAAATTATGAATAGTGAAACACATAGTATAAATCTCATCTCAAAGAACATACTTTACCTTCGAAACTGATTACTTACTCTTACTAATAAGGAAAACTACTTTCTTCTTGGGAAAATTTTACTTTAAGAAGCTACTCTAAAAAATCGTACTATTAGGGAGGTTCTCTTAACCGACATACACCATTCGAGCTACATAGAGTCCAATGTCTTGTCCTCCTAAGAAAGAAACGTCATGTTGGGGAGAGGTGTCATACTCTTAACAGGGAGTATAACCTTAACTAAGTGTTCACTATCTCGGCCTTGGGCCCATAAATCTCAATCCTATGGTTGCACGTAGTTTTGGGGTACGAAACCATAGTAACTTACCAAACTCGGTGCTAAATATTACTCCCTTTAGTTAGATATGCTCATCTCATGAAAATCCACTTTAAAATAATCTTGTGGTTCATAAATAACCCAACTATAAAATCTATAATCTCATTTAGAAAAGTGGATTTCAAAGCTACCATGACCGTTAAGGTCAAAACTTTCTCAATAATCTCAAAATACTCAAATCATGGGTTCTTATAGTACAAAATTTCTTAAAATTACAATCTGAAATAGGGCTTAGTGACCCATATATTAATCTCACGTTAAGACGTATCAAAATTCATACTCGATATCATAAAAATTCATAAATCATATTGAAATCTAGAAATTTTCAGCAATATGAATTATAATCTCAACATACTCATGTACTTCAATTTCTAAAACATTGAAACCATCATAATCTTAAGAAATAAAACATAGGGTCTAACCCATACTTTAGTTTCATAAGAAAACATGTAAAACCATATATCTTTGTAATTAAAAAAAATTCTGGGCACAAGGACGAAAGGAGTATCCTCGTTCAAACCCCACATACCTTAGATTATGACTTGTAGATGACCAAGCTTGCTTGAGACTCTTTTTCGTACTCTTCAATGAGGGTTCTTAAAGCTTTTGACTTTGGAACTTTGAATCTTAACTCAATTTGTAAAAACTATGGTGGAATCTTAAGGTTCTTGGAGAAAGATTTGAATTTGTTCCTGAGGGTTAATCTTGAGAGAAAATCTTAATTCTTGATGTTTTGAATGATTCTGAAGTTCTATACTTCGCTTTGATATATCTAGGTGTTAAAAAGGGTGGGAAAAGACCAAAAAGTCCTTTTAAAAATGGATTTAAAATGTTGAAAGGGATCTATGATGGCTCATGTGATAGTCCATCGCTAGATCAATGGTCATTTGGTCTGACCGTTGCACTTGGACCAGAATAGGGGCTCACTTCCTTAGTAGAGATGGCTTGGACGATGGGTCGTCGCAAGTTTGATGGTCCGTCGGCCTGACCGTCTCACTTGGCCAGTGGATAGGTTTACTGCCTTGGTTGTGATGGCTAGAGCGATGGTCCATCGCAAGCTCGATGGTCCATCAACCTGCCCATCGCACCTGGGTGATTCTGACAGCTCTCAGTAAAACGGCCATAACCTCTCACTCCGATACCAGATTTGGATGAACTTGGTATCGTTGGAAAGCTAATTCAATTTTTGATATGATAAAAAGTCAAAATTAGGAAAACTCTATCTGATTTAAATACTACTCACTTTGGAAGTCATTCCTTAATCTTATAGAGATACAATTTAGACTTAGGGAAAGTTCAGGGCATTACAATTTTTTGGCCTTCCTTTACCAATTGTGATCTCTATTTTTATATTGCTTCCCATAGCCATCTTCATTTTTTCAAGTCCTTTCACTTTAGTATTGCCACGACCTTTTCTAAGTCTAGTGGAATCATCTGACAATGAAAAAACATCAATTTAAAACACCATTTAAGTCTAAAAATGATAGAGTATATATATAGATATATTTATAAAATAACAACAAACCACATTGATTAGAAAATAAGTAAAGAACATATCCAGTATGCTTTTGATAAACTACTAAAAAGAATAATTAAGATGCAAAAATAATTTTAAGCCTCTTTCAATACTTCCATGTACCAGATAGTAAATATATGTTCTGGAGCACTTGAAATATTACAGCATAGCAATAAGATGAACCTCACAAAATCAGTTTGACAGTACTAGGCCATCTACACATTTTCATTGCACACTTAGTAGAGAATAGAAGAGGTAGAATATGTACTAGTTACATATATGTTTCAATCTTTTATTAGTATAAAACCTTTTTCTTTACATTTGCACGATTCATGACCTCCCTTCTGTTATCTGGATTCACTATAACACCACTCAACTTTATGCTCTGGCAGTTTTTTTTGTTCTTATTTTTGTAACTCAAGAATTTTGTAATACACCCTTGGATGTCTTTGAAAATTGACTTCTGGCTCATACCCTTTCTCACAACAACATTCTCTTTACCGATGTTCATAACCCTTCAATACTATCTACTTCCAATTCTTTCACTAGGCTTTGAGACCAAAGTTGAGGATACATCTCCATTGGTTCTTTAAGGAACCAAATCTTTTCTTTGTACATTATTCAGATGAACTTTTTCTTTATTAGTTTCACTGGGCAAACAAATAAGAAACAGATCTTCCAGTTACCATTTTAGAGATAAAAGTTTTCTTATGAGCTTGAATAAGAGCCTTGGACATATTATCTTGCTTCGCTTCTGCGTTTGAAATTATATTTCTGCTATCTGGGGTTTTCTCTTTATTTTCTCTCTTAGTTTTCCTTTCTTTGTAGAGAATTGAAGAAGATCCTACATTCAATTTACTTGAGGAAGATTTTTGAACTTTTGATTGCCAACAAACATTGTAACATAACTTTTCCTCAAACTTACTCTTAGAGATGATAATAACCCAGTAATTTGACCAAGTACTGGACCAAGAACTTAAAAAACTTTTTTCTATAGGTTTCAGATGTAATGTGCTTAATGAATCACAAACACACAACTCTTGCTTGTAACACTGTTCACCACTCTCTGATGTAATGCAGTTGCTAATTGAATGGGGTTTATCACTATAGACAGGCAAAGAATTTGAGCTAATCCTTTGTCCCTAGAATTGGGAGTTGGCCTTTGACAAGCAAAATCTGAGTCTAAAGCAGTAGCACTTGCTAATTTTTTATGGTTTATCTTATGCTCAATTACGTTATCTTCCAAACCCCTTTACTTAAGTACTTAACTGGATGTTTCTTATCCAAGTTAAGCCTCTGATCTTCTTAACTCCACTGTCTGCTTCAAAACTACACAGGATGAAGATGGAAAATCTTTTTTCATTTATTTTATGGTGTCTTACCAACCAACTAAGTCAAGAAATCCACTAACAAAATAAAGAGAAAATAGTAGAGATAATAGTATTTCTTTAAATTATTAGAATATTGATGAGATCACAAAACAATTATTGTTATAGATTTAGTACTTTTACTATTTAAAATCTCAATTGCAAGTGCGTATAGTGAGCTTATGTCCTTCTTTCCCCTTACAAGTTTAACATAAATGAAAATTTGAAAGGTTAAATTTTTTCTGTTTCAACTTGACAAATAACTAAATAATCTAATCCTAATAGATATAGTTGAACCTGTATTAACAACAAGGGTAGGGCTTGACTCATCCAGTGATTGAGTTGCTTGAATAGTTCCCCCCGTAAGTGTAGTTTGCCTAAAGACACATCCACCCGGTGCCGTTGATTTGCAAAATTCTACCCAAACACATTATGTAATTATAGTACATAATAGATATAAAAATTCCATTGTTTAAAAAATGATTAGTTAATAAAAACACCAATCGTTGTTAGCTAAAAAATGATCTGTAAAAGAACATAAATCAATTTAAAAATAGTATGCACCATAGAACCTCACATTGTATAGTAATAATTAGCTCATCCATAACTAGGTAATAACAAGAGGCTTGAAGATCTTTATCACTAATATGCTGTAAATTAGCTGCAAGTTCCTATCAAAAGAAAAAGAACTATAATCTAATATACATGCACCATCAACGTGCAACTTGTAAGACATTGATGAACTTAACAACAATGATGTGTCTATATTCCAACATTTATAAGACTATTATAGGAACTTGTATTCCATGTTATGATTTAGCAATTTATAAGTATTCTTTCTTTCTGACATAAAGATAAAAAACTTGACTATATTTCTTAAATTATTCTCACTTGAGTTTCAAATCGACCTTATACTCTAAATTCTGTGGGAATGAAAATAAGTGGAAAATTTGTTACAACAAATGAAGCTTTCTGCCGAAAAACAAAAATTAACTACTAAAGCAAGGCACCATTACAGTCTGTAATAGAGCTATACGGCGCCTTAAATGAGCTAAGCATTCTTATGAGTAAATCAATCAATCAATTACCTAGATCTCAACCCCAAATGAGTAAGGTCAGTTACATGAATCATGTGTACCCATTCTTCTCTACTACTGAGTCCAGAATCAAGATAGCAAAACCATATCTAGGAGCAATAACAATAGTAGAAAAGCTATGATGATCAATACTTAGAACTAGCTGCAAATAAGAAATAAGCATTAATGATTTACAACAAAAATTATGTATAAGTGCTATTATTTTAATGGTCGTTTGGTTGAAGGTCAACGAGGAGTTATTATAAATACTTGCATAAGTACTTGCTGGACTTTTGGATAGAAGACCGAAAATAGATGAGAGAAGAAGAATGATTCAAAACCTTAACGTACACATGAGTGGTGAAAGTTTTGAACATGATAGAGGAATTCATAGTGACCTGGCTTTAATTTTTTATGATTTACAATATCATCTTAAATCGTGTTTTCTATAATTGGAAAAATTTTTGGAGGATCAAAAGATTTCAGCATGAAGGTTGTATTAGTTATGGGATGCTGAAGTTATTATATCATTGGAAAGTAACCAAGGAGAGAAGACAACGATGATAGAGATAGGGGAACATTATCTACATGAGGTAGCTCAGAGGTACATAGTTCAAGTACAACTAGAGAAAAAAATTAGAAGGATCAAATCTTGTCAACTTCACGATCTCATGAGATATACATGTTTGTCAAAAGCGAAGGAGGAAACTTTCTGAAGATAGTTTCTCCTGAACGTTTGCATCAATCGATGTGCTGCCCTTTTTTAGTTAAAGCAACATTAACACGCACTGTACGTAGACTATCTATAATCATAGACTACAATGATGGTCGAAACTATTTTTTTACTAATGATAAGTCATTTCATCATGTTAGTTCAGCTTTTTTCTTTTCAAGAATAACAGGACGCGAAGGCACAACATATCCCCTACCTATATTCCTACAAACACTTGATTTGAGGGTGAATTTGAGGGTGAATTTCTTCTCATACTTCAAAATTTGCAGAACTTATATTTTCCCCCTTCATATCAGAGCATATATAAAGTGAAGAAGACTTGGGGTGTATTCGGTAGCATATAAAATGTTCTCTTGAAAAATATTTTTTGGAAAAGTAAGAAATTTTTTTCCTCATTTCTTGTATTTGGTATATAAGTAAAAGATTATCATTCTCAACACAGTTATATACAATCTAGACAAATATTATAGTAAGAGAGGGTAAAAAGCTAAGGTATTTGGGGATGGGATCTATGGGAGGGAGGAATTTTGATCTGGTTGATTGTTTTATTTGAATTATATGATATATAACTACAACAACAACATATATACCCAGTGTATTCCTAAAAATTAGTATTTGGGGAGGGTGAAGTGTATGCAGTTTATACGTTTAGCTCAGATTAGGAGTACACAAAATAAGAAACTGAAAGAAATTTGAGAATGTTCCCGATGGAGTGAGACGCCTAACTAAAATACAGAAGATAATAATTATAGACATGCCAGACACCTTTCAAAATAGGCTTGAAGAGGTTCAAGGGGAGTACTTCAAAGTTCAGTTTAGGAAATTTTTTGACACGAAGAAGTTTAACAAGACTAAATTGCAAATGATATTTTCAGTACTCAGACATAATAAGTTATGAATTATCTATACTCTATTTCACTTAAGTTCTTAGTCAGGTATTCTAAGAAGTGAATATACATTTATATTGAGAATGTGCTATTTTAACGATTGATACATACATCAATTATGTTTACGGTAATGGAATTCTCAAGTGTCATTTATTTTCCACGTAGAGGGCATATGTTAGTGGATTATTGTAGACGATTTGTCCATTAATAGTATATTGGAATGGAAGAATCCATAATAAGGTTAGTAAAAATGGAAATGTCATGAAGTGTTGAAACTTCACTCATTAAAATCCTAAAGACTTTGTGGTTAACTCCAACAAAAGATAACCGATCCATATAGCTCTGCTTTCCTTACAACAAAAATAGGAATTAGCTACACATCTTTTGCTAATCCATTGTTAAGTAACTTGTAACTAATAGGATTTTCTGATAATCTATTATTAAATAAGATTCACAACAAAATTTGTACATTGTTATCTCTTTTTTTTAGATATCATTCAAAGATAAAGTATGAGGATTAATATGTACCTAGTCTTCTTGTTTAGGTTCAAAAATTTTGCTTCACTTTGCAATGAAACTCCTTCATCTGTTTTCTCATATATATGGTGGTTTTCCTAAAATTATTTTGGAGCTAAAATTCTAAAAAAAAAAAAAAGTAAGCACCAAAAAAATGGGTTCTTTCTCCATTTTCCCTCTTTTTGTGCTTCTCTTTGGTGTGCTAGTGAAGGAAGTGGTGTCGTAGTGCCTCAGATCAACTCAGAAAACTTAGGAAGTTGAGTAGTGCTTGACTAATTTTATAGCTTCCCCACCTAATTATAATTAAACACAAATATAATTAGAAGTACAAAATTCTATTCTAACCCTAGAAATACCTAAAAAGTATTTCATATATATCTAATTCAATCTCAATTTTCACAGCATTTGTTGGATGAAAGTATGAACTGTAGCAATTACAACTGCTGGAAAGATTTAGAAATGTTTGGGATTTTTTTGGGGGGTTAACTATTTTGAAATGTGTAGAAGTATCCAGCAATTTGGTCGTATGTACTTTGGGTTAAATAAGTATTTACTTTTTTCCTTGTAAGTACATTGCATATATATATATATATATATATTACTCTCAAGTTGTATGGAATGTATTTTGTTAATACAATGATTATAAAGAATGATTAGAGACTAAGCGGTAGTTTTATTTGTGGAATAAACTATCTTGGAATATATATATATATAGAGAGAGAGATTTATAACAAAAAAAATTTAGATGTCAACGACAAAATACGTACAAGAAAAAAGTAAATATTTATTCTTGCAGCAAATGATTATACCGACTTAATAAATATATTATAGTGTATTTACAAATAAATTATTATAAAATTATAATGTAAGACCCCGTAAAGTTTTCTCGTAGTCAAAGCCTTCGAAGAAAGTTAAAAGAAGCTTAACATTTAGAATTTTAGCTAAGTGTTACAACACTTAGTTCATTTTTGAGCCCTCGAACTTTGATGAATTATTTTGCGACCTTCCCGAACTCTGTTTTTTAATTTTATTATTGCATTGCAATGGGGAAAGGTCGTAAGGTATCTCGAGTGTGTTTTGGAATTTTCAAAATCCATTTAAGGAATATTTGGGGTGCCCAACTAGTAGCTAAAGTCTATTAAGGGGCACCGCCCATCTCAGCAAAGGATCTAGGCAAGGCGCCGCCCAGGCCATAGCCTTTGTGCCTAGTTTTCTGCTTCTTTTCTCCATCTCATTAAGGGTAAGTTAGTATTTTCCCACTCCTTTATCAACCTTAACATGATATTACACCCTAAAAATACCATGTTATTCATACTTCCAATAAAAACTTCCAAGAACATAGCATAGGGTTTCTACACAAACATCAAGAGAACTCAAAAGTTAACTGTTGGTTTTTAATAATTTTTTGAGATTTGAAATCTCCATTCTGAGGGCTACAAGAAGCACCCATTAATTTCAAGAATAGCAACCCAAAGTCAAGAACTCACTCAAAGTTGTAATTTTAAGGTATGTGGGGTTTGAACAAGAACACTTATTCATTTTTGTGCCCAAAAGTTTTAGATTTTCTTTATGAATTTCGTATTTCCAAGATGAATTCATATTATTTTGGTATATTTCAAGTTTATGATACTATGAAATTGTTCATGTCTTGAACTGCATAATTATTTTGTTCAATTATTATCTAAATTGGGAGTTCATGATATTAATTGCACAATCCTATATTGATATCATATTTCTAAGAATTTCCAAGAGTTGTTGTCATAAGTTGAAATTTATTATGAAATTGTGAGTCTTTGAGGATGAATTATTGATACTTCAAGAATTGTACTTATATTTCCATGTTGTTGAGATTTTAAAACTTTGATGAAAAGTCTATCAAGATTTCAAGAAAAGAATTGAGTTTTGATCCTAAGCTAAGAAAGAAATCCACATTATTTGTTTGATTTGAGATAGAGGGGAAGCATATTGGCTCCCATTACATATTTTTGAATTGTTTAAGGTAGATTTTCTTAAAGTTCTGAGCTAAGTAAGGGAGTAGTATTTAGCATCGAGTTGGGCTTGATTCCGAGGTCTCATGCCCAAGAACTACCTGCCTCATAGGTTTTTGATTTACCCCAAGTGGGTTAAGCTAGTGATCACTAAAAGTTAAATATTTTACTCTGATGGAAAGGATAGAACAACTCTCCCCAACGTAGGCAAGGCATTGGACTCCATGTAGCTCACATGGTTTATGTCGGTTAGAAGAAACTCCCAAAGTTATATAATCCCGAGCCCCAAGTGTCCCAAAGTCTCCTAAGTTTTCTAGAGTCTCAAGTATTAAAGTTCCTAAAGTATTAAGTTCTTTAGTTTTAAAGAAGTTTTACTATCCTTAAGCTAAAAGTGTAAGTTTGAAGGTATATTGATTTTGAAGGCTATGACCCTATGATTCTTAAAGTTTTAAAGTGTCATGATTATTAAGTTCCCAAGAAGTTTCTTACTTTCATGAGATTATAGCTTATGTCCTAAAAGTTAATATTTTAAGATTTTATCTAATTTACAAGTTGAGAACAAAGAAAGAATACAGATCCATAATAAAGTAAAATGACTTACGTGATTTATATTATCTATTTCCTAACCATAACTTATGAGAATTTTATTCAAGCTATGTTAGTCATCTATTATAGCATACATGTTTTCTATTAAGACATGTGATACTGATTATTTATTTTATACACCCCCACATGCTCAGTGCATTCCAAAAGTACTGATCCACATATACATTTGTGTGCTACATTTTCTCATAATGTAGGTTCAGGTGCTCCATCCCAGCCTCGCCAGTGATCCCCGAGTTCCTTTATATACATCTCCACAGTGGTGATCCTCATAGTTTGAGGAACGGTTATCTTTAGATATTCAGTTTATCTAGTAGTTGTTCATTTATTTTCAGTTGAGTATGAGTCAGTTGGGGACCTGTCCCAATGGCTCTCTAGTTCTTGAGTAGTAGAGGCTTTGTCAGACTAGTTTTCAGATTGTTAGTATGTCGAGATATCCAGTATTATGGTTGTTCGGAAAAGTATTTTCATAGTATTTCTTATGATTTAATATAACAGTACTTGTGATTTGTCTATTTCATCTCTAAGCAACTTATTATGTAAAGTCGCAGGCTCAAAGGGTTAGCTTGGGGCTACTTGTAGCTTTAAGCACCATATGACACTTCGGGACCCATTTTTAGGGCATTACAAATTTTGTATTAGAGCCTAAGGTTTAAGAAGTCCTAGGGAGTCTGATAAGTCATGTTAAGTAGAGTCTTGATTATCGGTGTGCAGTGTGCCATATCTATGAGCAAGGGGCTATGAAATATTTAGGAAAAAGTCATTTCTTTCTTTCAAGTCTATCATGCTTAAAGATGTCTCTCTTAGCTATTAATACATGTTTTTTTATTTCAGAAAATGCCTCCTCATTGAGCTCACAGAAACAACGATGATTAGCAACCTCAGCCTACTGATCCCTTGAATAAAAAGTGTCCCCTTCCGAGTTTTAAGAAGCTCAACAAGCGCTAGCCCAAGTAGTCACTGCGAATGTTTAGGCCAATAACCAGGCCGCAGCTCTGCAGCAGCAGGGAGGTGATTTAGCTGCTGCTAGGATTTATGTTTTCATGTGGATGAATCCGCCAAAGTTCTATGGGTACAAGGTAGGTGAGGACCCACAGTTATATCTTGAAGAGGTGAGAAAGATCACACAGGTGATGCATGTATCTGAGGAAGAAAGTGTACAGTTGGCGTCTTACAAGTTGAAGGACATTGCTTATAACTGGGTTGGTACATGGAAGAAGAGTATAGGAGAAAATAATGCCCCTATTACTTGATAGACATTCCAAGATACATTCTTGGATAAGTTCTTTATGTTAGAGATGAAGGAGGTAAAAGTAGAGGAGTTTATGAACTAAGGTAGGGATCTATTACTATTAAAGAGTACTGCCTGAAGTTCAACTGATTAGCAAAATATGCTCCTGACTTGATTGCTGACGCTCGCTTTAGGATGAGAAAGATTGTGATAGGTTTTTCTAGTTTGTGTTGAAAAAGTGCAGGACTACTATGTTAAACAGGGATATGTATCTGTCTATATTGATAATATATGCACAGCAGATAGAGGCAGATAAGATAAGGGAAATAGATAAGGTAAGGGGAAACAAGAGAGCTAGATTCGAGCAGTATGAGTATGGTCAAGCTATGTCCTATGGAGGGAACCTCCCTCAATTCTAGAGTCGTTCGTCCATGCTAGCACCTTTATCCGCTATTGCTCCCGCACCCAGAGGCAGGCAAGAGTAAGGAAACAAGCCTGCTATGTCTAGATCCCAAAATAGTATGAGTATAGGACTAATTTTCCAACTTTTGCTAAGTGTGGTAGGACCCATCCTGGTGAGTGTTTGGTTGAGCAGAGAGGATGTTTCGGTTGTGGCAAGATAGGCTATAGACTTAGAGAGTGCCCACATGCCAGACAAGAAAGTAGAGATACCCGACCACAGGTGCAGTCCACTAGTGCACTAGCTCTCGCAGCCTATCCAGCTCCTCCATAGGGCGCTTCATCTAGTACTACTGGCGGTCAGTGCCAAAATAGATTCTATGCCTTACCTTTATGTCATAAGCAGGAAGATTCTCCCGATGCTGTTACTGGTACGCTCTACGTATTTCACTTTGATGTTTAGATGTTGTTGGACCCCGGGTGAAGTTTTTCTTATCTGACACCATTGGTTTCTTTGAATTTTGAAATAAGTCCTGAAAATATCCCTGAGACTATTCTAGTTTCTACTCCAGTAGGGGAGTCTGTTGTTGCTAGCAAGTGTATAAAAAGTATTCTATTAGTATCCTTCATAGAGTCATATTTGTTGATCTGATAGAGTTGGATATGGTTGATTTTGATCTCATTCTGGGTATGGACTGGCTTCACTCTTGTTATGCATCTATAGACTATCATACCCGTGTGTTTAAATTTTAGTTTCTTGATGAGCCAGTCTTTGAGTGGTTCGGAAGCTCAGTATCTCCTAAAAGTCATTTTATTTCTTATCTCAAAGCCAGAAAGCTTATATCTAAAGGTTGCATCTATCATTTAGTCAGACTTAAAGACACCAAGTCTGAGATTTCCACTATTCAGTCATTCAACATTGTTAATTAGTTTTCTGATGTTTTTTCAGAAGATATCCCAGGGTACCTCCCGATTAAGAGATAGAATTTGGGATTGATCTTTTTCCCGACACTCAGCCTATTTCTATTTCTCCCTACCGTATGGCACCCGCAGATCTTAATGAGTTGAAAGAACAACTCAAAGATCTTTTAGACAAAGGTTTCATAAGGCCCAGTGTATCTCCTTGGGGCGCACCCATCCTATTCTTATGGAAGAAAGATAGTTCTTTATGTATGTGCATTGACTATCATCAGCTTAATAAAGTCACAGTCAAAAATAAGTACCTTCTTCCTAGAATTGATGACTTATTTTACCAACTCCAGGGTACAAGTTATTTCTCCAAGATAGACCTTAGATCTGGCTATCACCAACTCAAAGTAAGGGAGTGTGACATCCTGAAGACAGCCTTTAGAACCCGTTATGGTCATTTTGAGGTTTTGTCATGTCTTTCGGACTAACCAATGCTCCCGCAGCCTTCATGGACCTCATGAATCGAGTGTTCAAGCAGTATCTTGATATGTTTATCATTGTTTTCATAGATGATATTCTTTTGTATTCCTGAAGTGAGGTTGACCATGCAGATCATCTTAGAATTATCTTGCATAATCTTAGAGATCACCAGTTGTTCACCAAATTCAGCAAGTGTGAGTTCTAGCTAAGGTCTGTAACTTTTCAAGGTCCTATTATTTCAGCTGAAGGCATTAGAGTTGATCCCCAAAAGAAAGAAGCTGTAAGAAATTGGCCTAGACCTATCACTCCATCTGACATTAGGAGTTTCTTGGGTCTAGCTGGCTATTATCGCTATTTTGTTGAGGGTTTCTCTTCTATTGCGTCTCCCATGACCCGGTTGACCCAAAAGAAAGGTAAGTTCCTTGGTCAGATTCCTGTGAGAAGAGTTTTTAGGAGTTGAGGACTCAACTCACCTCAGCCCTTGTGTTGACTTTGCCTAATGGTGTTGATGGTTTTGTAGTGTATTGTGATGCTTCTAGAGTTGGATTGGGTTGTGTGTTGATGCGGAGAGGTAAGGTTATAGCCTATGCCTCTAGATAGTTGAAACCCCATGAAAAGAATTACCCAACCCATGATCTTGAATTAGCTATTTTGGTCTTTGCTTTGAAAATTTGGAGACACTATTTGTATGGTGTTCATATTGATGTGTTTACTGAACAAAAAAGCCTTTAGTATATGCTTTCTTAAAAGGAGTTGAATATTAGGCAGAGGCGATGGTTAGAGTTGCTAAAAGATTATGATATGAGTGTGTTGTATCTTTCGATAAGACTAATGTAGTGGCAGTTGCCCTTCATAGGTTGTCTATGGGCAGTATTTCTCATGTAGAAAAGGGTAAAGAAGAGTTATCACATGATGTGCATCCTTTTGCAAGATTAGGGGTTAGACTACTTTATTATGCTGATGGGAATGTCTTGGTACAGAGTAGTTCCGAACCTCATTAGTTTCTGAAGTGAAAGAGAAGCAAGACTTAGATGCTAGTTTGGTTAGACTGAAGGAGTTAGTAAAGGACCAAAGAGTAGAGGTTTTATCCTAAGGGGAAGATGGTATGTTGAGATTCCTGGGTAGATTATGTGTTTCTGTTGTTGATGATCCGAGATAGAGGATCATGGCATAGGTGCATGGCATACAATATTCTATTCATCCCAGCACTACCAAGATGTACCAGACTTGTGGGAAACCTATTAGTGGAGTGGTATAAAGAAGGATATAGCAGATTTTGTGTCTAAGTGTAAAACTTGCCAACAGGTTAAGATAGAGCATCAAAGGCCTGGTGGTGTGATGCAAGAGTTTAGTATCCCCACTTGGAAGTGGAAAGATATAAATATGGACTTTATGACTGGTTTACCTCTTTCGCATCGTCATCATGATTCTATTTGGATGATTGTGGATAGGCTGACTAAGTCAGTGCATTTTTGGCCTGTGAACACATCTTATGCAGTTGAGGACTATGCTAGATTGTATATTCAGGAGTTAGTCAGATTGTATGGAGTTCCCTTGCCTATTATTTCAGATAGGGGTACTCAGTGCACTTCGCAGTTTTGGAGAGCTTTTCAGAGAGGTCTTGGTACCCAAGTGCATTTGAGTTTTGCTTTTCACCCATAGACAGATGGTCAGGCTGAGAGAACCATCCAAACTTAGAAGATATGTTGAGAGAATGTGCTCTTGATTTTAAAGGTAGTTGGGATGAGCATCTACCATTGATTGAGTTTGCTTATAACAGTAGTTATCACTCTAGCATCTGGATGGCACAATTTAGGCTTTGTATGGTAAAATATGTAGGTCACCCATAGGTTGGATTAAAGTAGGCAAAGCTGCTATGATTGGAACTGATGCAGTATTTGGGGCTATAGAGAAGATAAAGTTGATTAGAGAAAGGTTAAAGATAGTTCAGAGTCGTTAAAAGTCATATGCAGATGTGAGGAGAAGAGACCTTGAGTTTGAAGTTAATGAGTTGGTCTATCTGAAAATTTCACCCATGAAAGAGGTGAAAAGGTTTGGGAAAAGAGGGAAGCTTAGTCCCCGGTATGTTGGCCCTTACAGAGTTCGTAACTGTGAGGGGAAAGTATCTTATGGAGTGATGGTTTAGAGACATTCGATGCTTCAAAATGCATGTTGTTGTTTTATGGACAATAAGTAACTTTCTAGCTTATGGTATGTTTTTAAATTTTGTACTTTCCTAGGTGTCTAATAATTTATACTATTTATATATTATACTATTTGTGTGGTATTATAAAATGATTTGAAGGAGTGAAACTTTGTAAATGTATTTTTATGTATTCGACTAATTCTTTTCATAAATTTTTGTCATTGAATAAGAAAGATGAAGAAAGTGTGGGGTGTTTTCTTGAAGCATTATGGATCTTACAATAGTAGTGAGTCCTCAATCAAGTCCTCCTCATGACTTCTTTCTTCATTTTCTCCACTTTTGATAGCATTTCCTTTCAAGTTTAAATGTATTGTTTTATAATCCCGTTTATCACTTGGATCATTAGTATCTTTCAAACTAGTTCCTGAAATTCTTTTTTATTTTTATTTTTTGAGGACAACTCTTCTAATAAGAAATGAAGAACACACATAGAGAGAGACAAAAGTTGAGTAATTATTCATTGTACTTTTGCATAAAAAAGAGGTGTTCTTTTAGTTGATTGAAAACACATGAGAAAATTGAATTTTCATTAATTGTTGTAGAGAATCTTGTTTTTCTACATATGTTATGTTTATGTTTAGGTTATAAACTATTGCTGAACATATAATTTTTTCTAATGAATTAGGCAATTTATCTGGATAGAGCACTAAGGGATACATGGCATGTCCTACTTGCAATAAGGATGCATCTTTACAAAGGGTAAGAGGTAAAAATTTTTACATGGGTCACCATTGCTATCTTGAATCCAGTCACTCTTGGAGAAGAAGCAAGAAATTTAATGGGGAGATAGAAAAAAGAATAAAGCCAAAAGAGCTCTCAAGTGATGATGTTATGCAACAATTGGATTTACTCAGTACTTATAGACCAATAAAACACTCAAATAATAAAAGAAAGAATTGTCTTCCTAAAGAGTTGGATTGGGTGAGAAAAGGCATTCTATTTGAGCTGCCGTACTGGAAGAACTTGAATTGCGACATAACTTAGATGTCATGCTCATATAAAAGAACATTTGTAAGGCTATTTTGCGAATATTATTGAATATTAGGGGTTACTAAAGATACATATAAAGCAAGATAAGATCTAAAGGATATGAACATAAGAAAACAACTATGGTTTCAACATAATGGTTCTAATTATGCAATTCCTGGTGCTTGTTATAATATATCAAAAGAAGAGAAAAAGAATTTTTGGTAATGACTAAATTTGTTAAATTTCCTGATGGCTATGCTTCAAATATCTCAGGGTGTGTAAATAGGGATGATGGTAAGATAACTAGACTCAAAAGTCATGAATGCCATGTTTTGTTACATTGAGTGCTGCCTATTGCAATTCATGGATTTAAAAATAAATGTCTCTTCAGCATTGATTAAGTTAAGTGATTTTTTTTATGATTATGTTATAAGACATTAATAGGCGATAACTTGGAACAACTAAAAAGGGATATAGTTTGTATATTATGTAAGCTTGAGATGATATTTCCACCTAATTTTTTTAATGTTATGGTATATTTGGTTGTGTATTTACCAAGAGAGGCAATGTATAGGGGACTAGTACAATATCATTGGATGTATAAAATTGAGAGGTTCTTGTGCAAGCTTAAGCGTTATGTCCAAAACAAGGCACGACCTGAAGGTTCTATTGCTAAAGGCTATATTATTGATGAATGTTTGGCATTTTTCTCTATGTTTCTTCATGACATTGAGACTAGATATATTTTCAAAAAGTGTTAGACTATATAAAGATGGAGACTATAATGCCATACCAAAGAAAGATTTTGACATGGATTAGTGGTATGTGTTAAGTAATTGCGAAAAAGCAGAACCTTTTCTTGAATAAGTAGTTCTTTTATATATATTCACATATGTTGATATGTTTTATTTAAACTGTTTCTAAATAACTTATTTTGTTATATGCAAAGAGCATAAAGAAGAGATATTGAAGCAAGGTACTGCGGATATAGAAGAGAAACACAAGGAATAATTTCCTTTGTGGTTCAGAAGTAAAGTAAGTGACTTTAAGATAATAATCATGTTGTGTGCTTAAATTTTATCTTTTTATTATTTACTAATTAAAAGCACTAGCTTTTCCTCGTAGATTATGCAGTTATTTAATAAGGAGAATTCAAGGTCTATCATGAAAGTATATCCTTTAGATATGGGTCCTTTGGCTTTAAGTCCTGATGTGTGTGGAACAAAACGTACTGGTTGTATTGTAAATAGTGTTAGGTACCATATTCAGCAATGCGATGAATTACGTGAAAGTTAAAATTGTGGTATAGTTGTTAGAGGTCTTCATGAAAAAGTAGAGATTGATTTCTATGGTATCATAACTGACATCCTTGAGTTAGAATATGTTGAAGAAAATCGAGCTTTCCTATTCAAATGTAAGTGGTTTGATCTTTACAAGAAAATAGGGATGCGAGAAGATAAAAATTTTGTGAGCATCTGTGTTAAAAGATTTTGGTATGAAAATGATCCCTTTGTACTTGCTACTCAAAAAAAGCAAGTATTTTATATTGATGACCCAAAATTGGGGAAAGATTGGCGAATTATGCTCAAATTTCAAGCTAGACACATATGTGATGTGCCAGAAAAGGAAAACTTAGTGGTAGAAAATGATGAGTTACCTGTTACAAATGTTGAAATGTATCAAGATACGTCACTTGAAAGTAAATCAATTATTAATGATACAATTGATATGTCAAGTCAACTACATAGAGATGATGTTGAGTCGATTACCATAGATGCAAATGTAATTGAATTAGAGGCTCAAATATGAAGATGAAGTTGATTATAATGGAGAAGATCCAGATCAAGAGGATGACACTACGGTTGAGTACATCAGTAACCATAAAGATAATAAAGGTAATAATAGTACTACTAACAATGAAGCTGATATCACAGATGACAATGATGATATTGACTTGTGATGTTACCTCATAATAAGTAAGGTCAGTTACGTACATGTTAATATATAACTCTCCTAAATTATTTAGGGGGATCAATTCCATAAGTTATTTGCAGACACGCCTATTGAGCTGAATTTCCATAAAGGACTTTAGGGTGATACATCTGATTTTATGGCAGAAAATAATGATAGGGAGGAAGAAGATAATTCTAATCAAATATTTGAATATCAAGTGGATGAGGGTGGAAAATGTAATTCTGATATTGTAAGAAAACAAGAGTTGATTGGAGAACCTCTAAGTGTCAATCCAAACTCTTAACATAGATTTTGATGTTGTGTATTTTGTCGGGCAATTCCACGATGTTCCAGTTGACATCAACTTTTTGTTTATAGTGCTTTCCTTTTAAATTTTTGTATGTATTTACTTTTGGTATGTGATTGTACTTATGAAATCTCTAGTTTCAAACTACTGTTCAGTTGCCTCTAGTTTTGATCTTTGTTTTTCGGGGTCTAGCAAAAACCAATAAAAAAGGAAAGAAAGTCTTCTCATCCCTTGATCTTGGGAATTGATTTGGTTCTATTAAAATGTGTAGATGTGTTTCCTACTTCTTTTCCTTTGAAAATTTCCCTATAAATGCATGGAGAATTCAAATTTATTGCATCTACAAGTATTAAGGAATCTGACACTAGGTTGGCTGCACCAAGTCAATGTGATCTAGTTTCGAAAAAGCCAATGATACAGGAGGAGCAACCTCTTCAAGTGTGGTTTTGGTAAATAAAAATGATCAAGTCTTTGTTTGTTAGATACTTTAAGGTTGTAACTAGATCTTTGGAGCAGGTGGCTAGGTGTACAAAGATAATTAGCCCCAATACTGAAGATGCAAAATATGTTATAAATGTGAAGTAAATTTCTAAGGTATGTTATCATGTCTTTCACGTATGGTATTGTTTGTATTAATTTCTATGTATATGAAAGCAATTTTTCATGTAAGTCCCCGTAAACCAATTCAGAGTTTAGAGGTCTGTGCTTAACTCATAGTGAGTAGCATATTTTGCTTAATAACAAAGTAACAATTTTGACGCATCTTAATTTGGAGACTATCAGTCATTTTCCTTTTCTTTTGAGAATATACACTGATTTAACAAGATATCTTACCATGTTTGTCTTTAGCCTGATTATTGTGCTTGTTTGTTTGCTTTAATTTTTTGGGAAAATAATGTATTCCATGAGATAAGTTTTGTTGTGCAGTTGGTAAGCCTGTCCAGTCTTCCTTCACATTCTGGTATCTTGCTTTCTTTGTAGAAAGATAGACAACTAGAGAAACATTCATCAATTTTTGTCTTTATTTACTGGCATGATTGGCTCGACTTATGGGCTTATATAGATATTACTGATGCATTTGATAAATTAAAGCCTGAGAGAATGAAAGAAGTTAGTCAATAGAATTTCATGGAGTGCCACAATGCCTGCATGTCATAAAGGTAAAAGAAAATCCTGAGGGAAAAATTTATGGTCATGCATGTATTTTAACACTTTTTAATGATACATACTCTTTGTTGATCATGAGTTAAGGGTTGCATCGAGCTTTCTGGTTTGCAAGGACTTGCACAGGAAAAGGAAAACCATGAAAAAAATGGGCGAGCTTCGTGATCTTATAATGAGCTGTTATTTTAGGCATGATTACTAGCAACAAAAATAATCAATGAATGTGTGCACTTATGTGAGTATTTTTATTTTTCTCTTATATTTGGTAGGTAGGGATGAACCTGCATGTTCTAAGTCAAATGAGGGCATTGACCTTGATTTGTACAAAGACACGGTGCTTCCAAGAGTTTTAATACTACTAATTCATTTCCTTGATAGAAACCTTTGTATGTATGAGTTCATTTGATTGGATGATTGACTAGTATCAGAGAAGTGTTGATGTTGTTAATACGAATTCATTACAAGTTAGTCTACTAATTAATTGCAGCAAGCACATGAAGAAGAACTGTATGTAAGTTTTTTGTTTCTTTTGATAAAGTTTAAAACACGAATATACATATGTGTTGTATTACGAAAAAGCATTTTAACAATATAGTAGCAGTAATCTTAGTCTATGGATTTCTACTGTTTTTGATTGAATTTCAGAGCTTTCTTGGCTTAATTTTTGTATTTCTGATGATATATGATATGAGCATTGGTTATGTAGGTGTTGATACTATCGTGATTACTGATTTGTGCTTCCATTTTTGTACTTCTGATGATATATAATATGAACACTAGTTACGTAGGTATTGATCCTATTGTGATTACTGATTCATGCTTTCATGTCTAATCTTTAGCTTATTTTCTCATATTTGTTTTTTGGTATGATGATAATATAAGTTAAAGGGGAGTCTTGGAGTAACCCATAAAGTTGCTACCATATGATTAGGAGGTCACGAGTTCAAGCTGTGGAAACAGTCTCCTGTAGAAAATGGAAGGTGAGGTTGTGTACATAGACCCTTGTGGTCCGATTCTTCTTAAGACCCCACTCATAGTGGGAACTTTAGTGCACCGGGCTGCTCTTTATGATAATATTAGTTGAGGGTGAATGAGAAAACACGGTCAATGAAGATTCATATAGTCAGAGCTTAACTTATTTGGGATTGAGGCGTATCTATAGTAGTTCTATTATGAACATGGATAGTCTAGAGGCAGGCCAAACTGCTGGTTCCTTATGGCTTTGTATTTGCATAATTCTTTTAAATAATTTCATGGGGATAAGCCAAATAGAGTATCACTTTACCTTGAAATTTTGGCTATCCAAATGTAATTGATTGATACTGGACAAAAGTGTTTTCCTTGGGGATTCTTGTTGTCTGATACATGTATTTAAATAAACTATAGCATTTTGGGTTTTTTACTCTGTAAGTGTCACTTGGTTGGGTTTGATAATGGGGTCAGGGACTATTTTTTCAAGGTCTTTACCACACTCTACCTCTGTTGTGCATTGTAAAAAAGTTTCTTATTTTCCTGTTAGCATGGCCTACTAAAATTAAGGCGTGATACATAGATATGGGTACTTTAAAGATGTGTTTGCTCAAGGTTACTATTATCAAAAGTCTAGGCATTCTCCTTGCCCCTGTTGCTAGATATATCTATAGTTTTTGGTTAGCTGGTATTCTACTAATCTCAGTTTATTTCCATAGCCGCAAATCCGAAGGACTGCATACTAAGATCACATTCATTACTTGTTAAATATTTATGGACCACTTCATATCTGGCTTACTCATTAGCATTGACGATTACTTCTATGTTATAGGAGCTACTAAAACTCATTTCTCTAGGTCAGCTTTCCTTGTTTCAACTAGGCTCATTTTCTCGGTGGGCATAGCGGAGCAAATTGGTGACAAATTTTTGTTCTGGTATTCTCAACTATAAGAATCTATTACATGGTGAATTTGCGCAAACTATTTCTTGTACTGCATTCTTTTGAGCAGATTAAACAATTAGCAATGATCTTCATTCAATGCTCTGGATTGGAAAACAAAACATGCATCCTTAGTTATGGAATTGTTATCACACAACCCTCTAATGGAATTGATGCAAAAGTATGTTTTACTTCACAACAAATTTACTCTTTCATTGTTGTATTACTCTACTTGAACCTTGAGGATAAGGTTTTTATAAAAGAGGGAGGACTACGGACGCATACTCTTTCAGGTTTATCATATTGTTCAATCATAAAATTGGAACACTCATACTTGTTTACAGCAACAATCTAGGCCAAATTTCAGAGTCGCTTGGATATAGATTAGAGATTAGTTTTCTCGTTACACTCTATTCTGCATGTTACTTCTTCGGGCCCCTACTTTAAACTGCCCCAGATTTTCTTCGCGAGTAAGTATTTTAAGATTTACTTTAATATTTCCAGTTGTTCTTGCTCTATTTTTTTTCTATAGAAACTACTTCAGATAGTATTAACTATTAACAGTTAACACTAATGAATCCCTAAGAGATTCATAAACTTTAGTCTCTAATGACAAAAGATTCAAATTTGGGTTCTTTAGTCCTGAGTCTTTGATGAATCATTATGTTGGTGTTATTTTTAATATCCAATAACCAACTAGTTGTAAGGGTAGCCAATAGAGAGAAACCTTTACAAGATTCTAGTGGAAGAGTGACAATAAAAGAAGACGGAAATCTTGTAATCTTAAACTCACAAAATAATAGTATATTCACTAGATATGAGAAACTCAACTGTCCCCTTAAATACTGGAAACTTAGTTTTAAGACAGCTCAAACGGGAGAGTTCTCTTGGTTTTTGAGATCCTTCATATTATTTCTCCATGAAAATTGGTGTTGATAAAAATACTTTTACTTTTACTTGATAGGTAGCTTTACTCCTCTAAAACATGGAGCAAATATTGGCATTGAGGACAGGTGTACACTGTGCTTGGTCACGCTTCTAGTGAACTTTGCCCAATATTTGTTGATTCTGCAAAGATGATGCTCGAAGGATAAATTCCATGACCTTATAGTAGCCTATCAGAAAATGCGAGCCAACTCTGTATATGATCGACAAAAAGCATTCTCAACTACAAACTAATGAATATATTTCTGAAACTTTTTAGTTTTATGAAAGCAAATCTCAATGATGTTTTGACTCAACTAGCTACATGTTATGTTTGGTTTCTAGTTACCATGTTAGTAGGTCAAGTATAACATTAATTTGGCTGTTTGATTAGTAATTTAGAAATAATCAGAAACAACCTCTCTATCTATTTGATTAGATTAATTATTCAAAAATTATATGAAAATTATTATAAATTATTTTTTATTTCAATTTGATTAAGAAATACATTTAAAATATTGATCAAATTTGCATCTTTTGACTCTAAAAAAGAAATTAGGAAAATGAAAAGAAATGGATGGGTTAGTAACTTGAGAAAATTGAAAGAAAAGTGTCTTTAAGTCTTGAATGAAGGATTGGTGACATTGACTAACTTAAAGGGTCAAACATAATTAGGAAACACGATTAAGTTAGTTGTAGACTTGATTAATATTTTCAAAACTTTATAATCTTTTCAAAAATATAAATTAACCCACACCCCTCTGCTTTCCAAATCAACTGTCACTCTCTTCCCCCCTCTCTCTCAATAGTCTCTCTTAACTCTCTCCCAACCAATAGTTCTACAAAATTTCTTCCTTCAATCCCAACGACTTCAAGTTCCGACGATAAATAGCTAGGCAAGTTCTTTTTCAACTTTTAACTGTCAATCAATGAGAAGAAACAGAGGAACTCGAGCCAACTTCTCTGGCATCAACAACTTTGAGTTCTTCATCGTCCCATTTTTTCTTTCATAGGTAAAAAATTATGTCTTTTTACATATAAAGAAATAGAGGAACTAGAGCCAACTTATCTTCTAGTATTGGATAACAATTTCAATATTTCTTGCTTAAATTTGAAATATGGACTAAATAAAACCCTAATTTCTGGCATTTTTCTCTACTCTTTCCGATGTGAAATATAATTTTTTGTTGTTATTTTAATTCTTGTTGTTGAACTGTTGATTCAATTTGTTGGTGATTTTGGTCACTGTTGATTTCTTAGTGTGTGTGTCATGTTGGTGTTGCTGAGTTGATTTGTTCTTTTTCTTGGTAAAAATGGTGTTGCGACATATGAACCATCTAATGCAATAGATGAACCACCTGATGCAACAGATTAACTATCTAATGCAACAAATAAATCATCTTATGCAATAGATAAACCATCTTATGCAACAGATTAACTATCTGATCCAATAGATAAATCATCTATTGCAATAAATTAAACATCTAATGCATAGATGAACAGAACAGATCATTCATCTAATGCGATAGACGACTCTTCTGTTTGGAAAAATCTAAAAAATATTGATCAAACAAATAACTCATTTGGCAATAGATGAGTGATTTGTTTTTATTGTTTCCAAAGGATTACTCATCCACTACAATAGGTTAGTTATATGGTGCAACAGATACCCTACCTAGTGCAACAGATATGTGGCCTACTTTTATTATTTCCAATGAATTTCTCATCCCTTGCAACAGGTTGGTTATATACTGCAACAGATAACCTACCTAGTGTAAGAGATGTGTGGCATATTTTTATTATTTCCAATGTATTACTCATTCGATGCAATAGGTTTCTTATAGGTTGCAATAGATAACCTACCTGATGGAACAGATGAGAGATCAATTTTTATTATTTCCAATGGATTACTCATCCGCTACAACAAGTTTCTTATACAGTACAATAGATAACCTACCTGGTGCAACAGATGAGAGACCTATTTTTATTATTTCCAACAGATTACTTATCCCTTTCAACAGGTTGGTTATATACTGCAACAAATAACCTATCACGTACAACAAATCAGTAAACTATATTTATTATTTCCAATAGATTACTCATCCGCTATAATAGGTTGGTTATATGCTACAATAGATAACCTACCTAGTGCAACAGATCAGTGATCTATTTTTATTATTTTTAATGGATTACTCATCCGCTACAACAAGTTGGTTATAAAATGCAACAGATAACCTACTTGGTGCAACAGTTCAGTGATCTATTTTTATTATTTCTAATGGATTACTTATCCACTGCAATAGGTTGGTTATATACTGCAACAGATATCCTACCTGGTGCAAAAAATATGTGATCTGTTAGAACTATTATCTTACTATTGTATATGTTTGATTTACTATTATCTTTTTTTAATGATGCATTAATCAATTATAATCTATTTTATGTTCCTAAAAGTTTTAAATAATATGGTTCCCAAAAGAAAATAAACCGAATCAAGTTCAAGTAAAGGAATAAGTGAAACAGCTAGGCTACATCCACCACTCAATGAGCTTGCTTTGCAAGCGTTATCTCAATTAGGAGAATAAGATGATGAACATGGGGAGGATGAATTTTTCAAAAGAGAATATCCAAATGTTAATAGTCCTTCCACTGAAGAGTTAGTCAAAACCTTCAGCACTGATCATTATCCTATGAGAATGCAGTGTGATGGTGCCACAGATTTAACGTGTGATTTTGTGGTTAAGTTAGGCATGGGAAAATCTTTTGACGTCATCAGAAAAATACTTCGAGAACAAAAATTGGGTGCTTATATTCAAGGACAACTGCTTTGGGAAATATCTTCATTTGATGGAGGACAACAATACTCATTTCCAAATGAAAATGGTATATGATCTTCTCAAGTGTAGGTTTATGTATGAAAACAAAGATAAAATGAATGAGGTGTGGATAAATTACTAAGGGATGCTTGTTTGTTTTGGTTGGAAGGAGCTTTCCATAGTTACTGGATTAAAATGTTATCCTCCTCCGTCTCAAGTTATACCTATTCTAACCCTAAAAAAGCACCCTGCACACCCAAAAAAGGCAAAAGCAAGTCGAGTGATCATGATGACTTGGTGTCCCTTTTTGGTCCAAGCTTCAAAAGCATATATTCTATAGAAGATTTGAAAGGTAAAAGACTTTCAAAGAAGCACAAGCAATCATTGTGCTTGATTTGGTTTGTACATAATGTTCTTTGGGCGAGAGATGTTAACAACATACCACTTGTTTTGATAAAGCTCTCCATGTATCTTGAGGAATTTAATAGCTATTCCTGTGGTTATGAAAGCTACAAATTGACTGTTAAATATTTGTTGACTCCGTTAACGCCAAGGACAATCAACTTATATGGCTTTCCATAGGCTTTCAGGGTAAATATTTCTTTATCATGGCATGATTTATTTTTTTGTTTTTCACTAATGCTTTTCATTTATTGGCATTATTTTATAGGCTTGGGCATTTGAAGCCATTCCTTATTTGAGAAAACAAGTGAACTACCAGGAAGAAGTTTCCTGTCCAAGAATCCTGAGATGGTTGTCGGCTAAAACTGATAAAATTGCCAAATTTCTTGATCTCTTCAACCCCCCAAAGGAAGAAGTAAGTCTAATTCTAATTAAGTTTATGTTTTAATTAATGATTTTATAAAATGATTTCATCATTCTAATATATGTACTAATTTATTTTAAATTGTCCATTCGTGGCTTGTTTCGACCAATTGAGAGTTAAAGAAAGAATTGTTTGGAGCAACAACCATCACAAGAACAACAATTTTAGAGGGTAGAATTGTTATTGTTGATGATGGTAGTGGTAGTGGTGCTGCTCTTGTAGTTTTTGAAACAACAAATCATTATGATTATAATCATACTGGTTATATGGATTTTGCTACTTCTAACAAATATTCTGCAAATAAATTCAAGACTGGAAGGCAAAACATAGTGGAGTGATTAATGCCATTGATGCATTAACTGCTTCTGTAAAGGAAATGACATCTAAGAGGGTATCATTCCATCAAAAAATATTTCATATCCATACACTCCACTAGAGATCAAGGTGGCTAAGCGGAGAAGAAAAAAATTTCCAAGGCATCATCAAGAATTGAAAAAAGCAAAATTGCAACTCCTCTGTCTTTATCTTACACCTTTGATCAATATACAAGGGCCACAGGAGAGCAGTATGAGCTGAAAAAGGTGAATGTATATCATCTGTTCTAATAAACAAATAGACACGTCTATTTTAACAAATTATACATCTGCTGAAAATTATCAAACAGAAATATACATCTGTTGCAACTGTCGTATAATCTATTGCATCAAATGTGTTATCTGTTGTAACATATGTTCGTATATTTCTGCAAATCAAAAAGATCTTAGTACTATTTTAATTTGTACTAATAAATAAGTCATATGTTGCAACAGATGGGTTATCTATTCGAAATTGGGTTATCTATTCGAAATTATCATACAAATTTGTTTTACCTATTCGAGTGTGTCCCAACAGATAATCCATTGATGCAACAGATAGATAATATGGTGTAAATCTGTGATTAGAATTGAAAATTGTAGCTTTCTAGGTGGATGTCACAGTAGAAGCTACTACTGAACAACATAATATCACAGTCGATAATCTATCATCTGCTTCTGTGGAAGAATAAAAAGTGTAGCCTGTCAGTTCGGAAGAATAGAAGAATTACCCATTTAAAGGGTTCACATTGCAGACAAGGCTCCAAAAAAACTAATAAAGTTGATCAATGACTATTTAGAATGGATAATCGATCGGCTATTAAACCATCACGCCAACAGGTACATACACCTTTTTTAAATATATTTATTTATATAATTCTTGTTGTAAAAACATGACATTAACACATATAAATCATGTAGAAAACAAAATGATGAACACTACAAAGTGAACAAATCGTGTCTTAGTTTTGATATGTTTGACTTTGTTGTTTCACATCGTGGAACGAAGGTTAGTTCCATTTGATGTCACATCCCCAAACTTGCTGGAATGATAAGGTTTAAATGTCATATATATTACTATTAATTAATACTTTATTTAATTTCATTTGTGTATTAATTTTACTGTCACATAATATGAAATGTTTGATAATATGTGCAGCACATCGATGTCATTTTACACTTCCTCCGAAAGAAGGCCAAGTTGCAAACACAAGTACAATACAGATACACGACAAACAATTATTTGTATAAAGTTTACATCAATAATGCCTATGATAGGTTACATAAAAAACAGGCGGAAGTTTCCTAAAATAAGGAATGCGTAATCAACATCATCAAAGATTTTAGCATTCCAGTTGGCTTACCTTGGCATTTGGTCAACGAAGTGTACATCCCAATCAATTTTGGTGATGAATTCAATTGGGTGTTAGTCGTCGTCATTCTAAAAAATAAGTACATCCGAGTTTATGACTCGATGAAGCAGAGGAGACATTCTCGGCCATCGTCTGAGATACAAAACTGGCTAAAGTATTGCCTACTTACCTTGATATAAGTGGCTTTTTGGACCAAAATATTCGTATTAATTGATTGATGATTGAAGCATATCTGGATAAAATGGGTAATCTATTTGATGTAGAATAGGTTGAAGGAATTGCTCAACAACCCATTGGTTGTCTGTAAGTATCATGATTTAGTTTCATTTCATAAATTTCACAATGCTTACATGAACTAGAAGATATGGATTGTCTATTTTTTAAAAACTCGAGGATTGCGGTCTTTTTGTTGCTGCTTACGCCGAGTATTTGAGTGACGGATTACAAGTACCAAATGATGTACTTGATGCTGGATTACTCTGCAAAAGATATGCTGCTCTTTTATGAAAATACGGAGAAGTGAAAGTTCAAAAACCGTACTCATACGACATTAAAGATCCACGACAACCAAAGTCAAATTCCATAGCACCAGATGAACAATAAATTTTCCATATTAAGTAAATCTTTATAGCTTAATTCTGTCAAAGTAATAACCGCTCCTTTGTAATTGTTGGCACCAAAGGTTAAATTGTTGATTTATTTGTAGACTATATCATTTGTACCCATAATAATTTTTTTACATTTCATTTATTTTTAAGTTATTCCATGTAATTTTTGAAGGATTTGATTTATTTTATGTTGTCTATGAATATAATTTAATCCTTAGTTTTGAACTTATTAATTAAAATGGAATACTAGATTCAAATATCGTAACAAATAATATATCTATTGTAATAGATGACATATCTATTGGAAATTATCAAACAAATTTAGGCTTATGTTGCAACATGTAGGTCATCTGATGGAAATTATCAAACCGGTCTTCCTACTTTTTTTATTTTTTCTAATAGATTACCTATTAGTTGCAACAGATAGATTATATGTTGCAACAGATTATATATCTATTGCGACAGAGACTGAGAGACATCTGTATAATGAAATAGATAACCAACCTATTGCAATAGATAATCAATCTGTCATAATAGATATACTATCTGTTACAATAGATAGGCAATCTGTTGCATCATACAAAATCAACTTTCATCTAACATAAAAAATTGTTATGGTGTTTGTCTTTGTACATCTTCTTCTTTATACACAGGCTCCAAGCATTTAGCCCCATAAGCCCAGACCTCTTCTATCTTTTTCATAATGGCATCGCACAGATTAGATATTTCTGTATCGGTCAGTAAATATTTGATGTATACAAACATGTACGACACGCACACGACACCGATTTTATTGTTTTGAAGGTCCATGCCCTTGTTTTGACTTTCAAAATTACATGCTTTCTTCATCAAGACTTCCACTGGAAAATGATCTATCAATTTACTCTACCTCAAAAAGATAGGGAGCAACTTTAACAGTGGCTGAATGTGGATAAAAAAGCAACGTCATCAGAGACAGGTAAGTTGCAGTCATAAACCTTAATATTTACCTCCTCGAGAAGTATCTCAATAGCACGAAAATGTTTGACTTCCACATTCATGACTGCAAGAATTGTCTTTGCCTTTGTCCAGCTCTTATCATGTGGATATGGCCTCTTTCCTCTAACATAGTTAAGCACATCTTCCTCCTATTCATACGTAGAAACTAAACAATCAAATCCTGGGCCACTGAGAGGTTTAGCTAGATCCCTGAACCCATTGTACCTATTCTTGAAATTTTTTTAGAAGTTGAGGTCCATTATCTTATCAGCAGCATCATAAGCATCTGGGTACGTTAATTTAATGCCCTTCATGAGGCAGAGAATTTCATCAATATACTATTATATAAGAAGATAATTTTTAAATAGGTTAGTAATTGTAGAAGAAAAACATAGTGGAAAGATGCAACAGATGGTCCATCTATTGTAGAGGGTTCTCTGAATCTGTTCATAGATTACCTAGCTAACGCAACTTATACAATAGATGTTTAATCTGTTGCAATAGAACAATCACCAGTTGTGCCAGAATACCAAGTTGTTGCAATAGATTACACACCTATTGCATAGTTTCTTCTTCATGAAGTAGACTAGAAGGAAAGTTTAGGAAAAGTAAACTTACCTTATCCACGTACCACATACGCATACTGTCATGCTCCTGAAGTATTGGGCATCAAACATATATATGGTGTAATTTTCTATTGTTTTCTTCATCTTGGGATTCTTGGCATTTTGCAGTTCCATTCTCTCTTGGTCGCCAAGCGTCGCGTATATATCCACCTTTATCAGTGGCACCAAAACTTCAATAATTTTTAGAGAGGGAGGAGTTGCAATCTTTTTAGTTTTCAGGTTGGAGAGTATTTGGCTAATTCTTCCTTTTTTTCTCAAACCACCACTGTAGGGGTTTATAGCTCCCTTACCTTCTTGGATGGTATTATACACCTTTTGGATTTCAATTCCTCGGCATCTTCAATAATAGCCTCTAGTTTTTCAAAAAGTTTATCCTATCTGTCCTTGCGAACATTGCATTTCCAATAAGAACATGAGGGTAAAAAAGGGTAAGAGGGACCACTATAAGGGTAGGAGGGATCGTTGTATGGGTAAAGGGACCTGTGTAAAGGGTGATTTCAAGCGTATTTATTTTTTCTTGAGTATCAACATGGTCATCATGACGAATGGCATCAGCATCAACAACTCCACCAATAATACCCCCAGTAGAAGCACCCGGATCTGTTGCAGTTGGCAGGTCATAAAGAGCTTCAACATTTGGCTGACCTTGCTTAACTACTCTTCTTATGGTTGTTTCTTTAGCCAATTAACTCCACCATTTGGTCTGCTATTGTATAAACAAGACCTAGGGTAATAAAAGAAGTCATACCCAACTCTGGCTCAGTAGGCACTATCCAAGGATGCACAACCTATAAAAAAGATAGATACATTAATGTAAATCATACAATAATAATTTGCACTCAGCCAGGTTACATTTTAACAAAGACAACTTATGCAACAGATCATCTATCTATCATAATAGTTAATCTGTATATTGCAACATATTAATAATATTTTGCATCATATTACTCATATGTTGTATAATTTATAGTAGATGGGTCATTTGTTGAGTCGAGTTAAGAGAACCAGAGCAACATATGGTTAATCTTTTGCAAAATATGGATCATCCATCGCAATAGATTATCCATCTGTTACACCAGTTGTAGTAGATAGGTAATCTATTACAACAGATGACCCATCTGTTGCAATAAATGGAACATTTGTTTCAATATCTTTCTTTAAGTCAAATTATTTTACTTGAAAGAAGATGTATTTTATTATCCAGAGGGTCAAAGAGATCAGTCTCTGTAGTTCTTGTACTGCTCTTTGCAGCCATTCACCAAAGGATCTTTAGATGGGAAACCTTGTCCGGGTAATCTTTGAACTACTTTCGGAGGAGAAGAATGACTTCAAATTCCCAAGCCTAAAATATGTCAATAGGAAGCAAGTAAAAAAAGTCATAACAATTATTTAATATAAATTAATGGATGAGTAAACAAATAACGATTAAATTTACAATAAAAGCCCAAGAAAATCCATATAATGTAGTCGTCTTTGGGGATAGATTTTTCAGTAAATATGTAACAGTTAAGTAGTAGTTGTCATATCCTTAGGGATAATTATTGAATTTCTCAAAATCAGCAGCAAGATTCAACAAATCATCTTCTATGACTTTATTGACGTCTCTTGCCAATATAACGGCATATACAAACTAAACTAAGCACACTTGTTCCCTGTACTTCTTTGGTATGTTTTATCCTTGAGATCTTCTATCAAATCAGCCTCTTTGTAGCTATGTCCAATAATGTCCAACAACCCGCCTATTTTTTCCTTTTGTTTGTTCATTTTGGTGGGTAGTTTCTTAGACAATGCTTTTCTTCTATTTGATGGTGGTGGTTTGGTTGTATTGGTTGACTAGGACCGTTTGAGGGATGTCTTCTTCATGATAGGTTCTTTTGGACGATCGCATCTGAAGCTTGTCACTATGGAAAACTCTTCCAAGCCAAAACAAACCAGCATGCCACAGTAGTTGATCCAGATTTCATCCATCTTTTTTGCACTTCTTTGAATCTTTATCATCCCCCATGTACTTGATCATGTTCTTGAGATGACCATATACCATGCTCATTTGGAAACAGACAGTGTGGTCCTCAGGCAGCTCAAGAAAGTGTCCAAAGCAGCTTTTCTTAAAAGGTTCGTCTATGTTTTCATTCTTTATAATATTCCTAAATTCATCAAATGGTTTCCCCAACTGAAATTTAAGTACAAGATCACCAGTTACTTTTACAGGGTGATCTATCAGCATCGAAACTTGAAACTTGTCAATACCAATAGTTTTGACTGCCTCATACTAGGATTTTGATCTTATTTCATGCTCCATTGGTGAGGCATTATCATCTTTTTTATCTTCTTCCTCCTCACTTTTATTTTCCTCACCAGCCTCTATATACCCTTCTCCATATCCCTTTTTATAACTTTTCTCACCCTCATTTTTCCTTGATTGGGATTGTTAAGAAAGTTCCTTCGAATCCATCTATACTTTAGCCTTTTTTGTTAGGTGGTCAGAAGTTGATCCACTTTCAATTTCTTTTCTTTTGGGAGACATCTTTTAACTACAAACAACAAAAAAACAAATATACATTACATTTGATGTCTGCATAATTTTTTAACACATTCAATAAATTATTATATGCCACATTACAAATAAATACTCCAATGGATAACCCATCAATTGGAAAAGATGGACCACCAAGACCACCAATGCCACCAATGCCACCAATACCCGCATCAAGACTACCAAGACAGCTAGCACCACCACCAATGCCACTAGTACCAACACTAAGACCACCGACACCACCACCAAGACCACCAACACAATCACCAATAACCACCAACAATACCACAAACACAACCCAATAATACCATGAAAGTCAAAGAAATACAGTGATAAAAACTAGGGTTTTCTCGGGTTCTTTATACGTTATTTAACATCAAAACTCAAAATTTTTAACCCATTCTCTAAGGTAATACAACTAAAAGTCTTCTTTTTTATCATAATCTAAAAATTCCTAATTTTTAGAATAATGAACAAATGTAGAACTATTCTATAAATCTATTACCTATGAAGACAGAGAAAATGATGGATACAAGCGAGAATGAAGTCGAAAATAACAACTATGTGGTCAGAAATGGGAAAAAAACTGATCTATTTTGAAGGGTTGAGCAATATGTTGAGTAGTTATTGTCTGTATTGTAGAGACAAAGAAAAAGCAAGAACTCGAGATTTCAAATAATGAAACATTTTTTCCACAAATGGATGATTTATATTGGGTTGATTTGTATTTTTGGAAAAGAATGACAAGTTTTGAAATTCTTAATTTGGTCTGAATTGATCTTAATTATTTTTTAAAATCAATTGCAAAGAAATCTATTGCGACATGTGACTGGCTATTAGAAATTTTCAAACAGAAAATGATATCTCTTGTACCAGATGACATATCTGTTTGAAAATCTTATTTTAAAGCGATCTTCTGTCCGAATGAATAAAGATAAAATACTACTAAGGCGGTAAAAAATATTTCTTAGATAACTCCATTTTGCAAAATAGACACACTGAAAACTTTTATAGGGTTTTTGACTCAAGTCCTGAAAAATTAAGTATTTAGACACTAGGTTGACATCATCACTTCTTATATACAACCCTAGCACACACATATTTTATTGGGATATATTGTGTGTCAAGAATATTGGGATTATTCTTTATATACCACATAGTTTATTATCGATTATATTTCAATTCTATTAAAAAATCTAATTATTCAAACGAACAGATGAACAGTCAAGAATTTATGAAACATCAAAAAGGCAACTTCACATCCACTCACACCCTGTGTTGATTGGGTATACGCTATCTCCTCGAATTCCACCAATGAACGTGTCTACCTATAACTGATCGAGAAGACCAAAGGCTTCTATTTTAGTCTATATAAACAGCCATCAACTATACATAATATTCATCTTTTTCAACCTAAAAAAATTGATAAATACGACCAAATGCCGAGTATTCCACTCAGACCACGAAGAAAGGTTTGTTTCCAGTGTAGCCACAACATTCCCCTCCTCCAAAATAACCTAGACCGTATCTTCTATGGTTTGGTTCAGGATAGGAAGCACCTCCACCGTGAACTCCGGTATATCACCCTATTTTTATGGGTGATCATGGAGAGGCTGAACATGTATCCTGAGAAGTTCATCACTCCCCACCATCCCCTTAGTTTCGGTTTTAATTGATGTTGTAGTTGTAGTTGTAAGTTCATTGTAAAGAAGCTTTCAT